>NW_009731441.1:5686-42654 GCF_000703405.1 Apaloderma vittatum | reverse complement strand
CGGTGTCGCGGGTTGGGGCCTGTTGCCTCAGCCTGTCCCGCTGCTGCTCTCTTGCCTGCCCGGGGAAAGGGAGCTGGGGGCTGTCGTGCCTGCGTTGGTTTCTTGGCTGCTGAGCGTGAGTCTGGCCGTGTGCCCCTTCCACAGAATTGCTGCCGTGCAAGCTCTTGCTGCCAGGTGGCTGGCTCGGGACCTGTCATCTCGCTAGAGACAGTAGAATATTTTTTTTTTTCCTCAAATGCATCTGTATAGATGCTTCACCTGCCTGTACTCCTGCTGCTGTAAGGTCTTTCTGGAATTCTTCAGAGTTAGCACTTTCTATTCCAAATGTCCCAACGTCACTGGGAAACTGTCACTTCACTGTTAGCTTCACACTTCACTGTTAGCTTCATTTCTCTGAGTCCTCCCCCCCCTTTCCAACTCCTAAGGTTCAGTATATTCATAAAAATTTGTATTTGTAGCTTTACTTTTGGCTCGGACCTGATTGGCTGTTTTGCTTTTCGTTTCTTGGCTTTAGTTCTTTTAAGCACGTTTCTCCTTAATATCCAGGGGAAGTTTAGATTGGATATGGTGTGGGGCTGTATGTTGGACTTGATGATCTTAAGGTCCTTTCCAACCCTGATGTTTCTATGATTCTATCCTTATGGGCTTCTTGAGTATTCAGCTCATTATAGCTAAAAGATCCACAGTCGGTCATGAGACTTATATACATGTGGATACATTCCACTGTCATAATTCCTGTAAACATTCGGTGACCTCAGCATTCACTGAATTTAAATGTTCAAACTTTGTTCTCTATTTAAATGCCATAGTTTGCCATGTGCAGTGTGAATGTGGTCAGTGGCATATTTGGAGAGGGGGGAGTGTTTCCAAGACGTTTTTCTTGCTGTTGCACTCTGTGCAGAATTATTGGTGACCTTTCTCTTTATAAGCCATAATCCCTTACTTACATTTTGAGGGCCAGCTGAGATAAGATGACTTAAATGTGCCTGCCAGGAGACACTGTATCATAGTATGGATGTGATATAACTACAAAGAAATTGGTTATTAAGAGCTCTTTTGAAGGAAACTTATTTTCAACTGTAAATTAACTGTCCAAGTTTTCTTGCTATGCTAGAAATAAAATCTAACTCATTTGTAACTGGCATTTAAATGACAATTTCCCATGTGAAGAGCCTTGCGAGAGATCTATCCTTACTGTCTCATCGTGCAAAGATTAAGAGAGCGTTGCCTTCATTTTCTATCTGCATCAATATTAAAATTAGTTAAGTATTTATCATTCTAGTAAAGCTGCAGACTTGACTGCAGTTTATATTCTCGACACCTGTATTCTTGCATGAGCATACTGCATCAGTAGCTTAGCTAATATTACAAAACAATCTGATGTTATTCTGAGACCTCATCTGTGTATCTAGTGCTTCTACACGTACAAGTACAAATAAGGCATGTGCCTGACTATCTAAGCCAGTTGAAGTTTGTAACAGCATGACTTTTTTTTTTTTTTTTCCCTTTTCAATGTTATCTTTATTCCAGCTCAGCAAGCAGTATAGTTCTGGCAGATTTTCTATATATGTGTTTGCAGTTGTGCTAGAGGAAGTATTTAAGCTGTTAGTACAAGCTGGCTGAACCTTCTTAGGTGCACGCAAAACTGCAGATTACTGTTAAACTATTCCTATGTAATAACATGTTCTGAGGAGATTAAGCTTATGAGTTACTGAGTTACGTTTCTTCCCAATTCTCAAGCTGAATTCCTCTTTGTTTTAATCAATGCCCTGATGTCTCAGTTATTTTTACCATTATTAGAGTTGGGAAAATATGAATATTTAAAAAGAAAAAAAAAGGAAATAAAGGAAAAACTTATATAGACTTACCGTTTTAACTTGCCCAGAAGTTCAGAACATGCCTACAAGACAGAGTACTATTGGAAACCTGTCAACTCTACGTGAACTTGGAACTGTAGAGGAAGGAATAGATTATTTAATGAACCTCAGTGTGAACTGGCAGATCAGTGTGAACTGGCAGATCTGTGTAAGAACAAAATTTGTGTCTAGTAAAAAAATCAAAGGTGTAGCTTATAGAAGAGATAGCAAGTTTAGATTATCATTTTGAATAAGCTACAAGTATGTTCGAAACTTTTTCATAGGTTTTTGCTGTTCGATCTGGTGGAGCTACAGGAGTTGTTGTTAAAGGTTTGGAAGACAGAAATCCCATTTCCTTCAGGTAGGGCACTTTGATCTTTATTGTCTTGGGATGGAATTCTGCAGTCTTAAAATTATGTGGTACATAGTACTTACGTACTCTAATTCATTCATAAAACTAAGTAGTTGTGATCATATTTTGATTCTGTTCATAGACATAATCTTGCAGTTAAGATGATACGCTTTGCCCTTATTAATTTGTAGTCTTCTGGCAGAGGGGGAAGGTTGTTAAGCTTGTTTTTATTTTTTAAACAGTAATGTTTTATTAAAACACACTATATATGTGAGAGAATGTGAGGATTTAAACTTTTGATTCCGACAGCAGCAGCAGTTTATCCAAAGATGCAGTTTAACAAGTTAAACAAAATGAAGTGAACTTCAATCTGTAAAGACCTGTAATTTCTGAATTTCACGTCTGTGATTCAAGCACAGTTTTTCCTACATGCAAATTTCTTGCATTGTGTTTAATCTGAATTGGCTTCTTTCATGTCTTCCATTTCTTCTGCAAATATTTTTTTGCAGAATCTGACAACAGTACTTTGATTGAAACTACTTTGTCTTTAGAAAACTATTTTGTGTATGTCTCTGTTAAGAGTGACGGCTCTTTGAACTCTACTATCTGTATGTAAGGTTATTCAAAGGTTGCTTCAATCCAGATGGAGGAAGCACTTCACAGACAAGGTGCATTTACTGTGATCTGTCAGGTATTACATAGGACCTGTCCCGGAAGTTTCTATTTTTATGTGACTTTTATTTATTTGGCTGCCCTTGTCACAAATACTGAGGCAGCTGAAAATGCTCAGTGAACTTGAGGAGGTTCCGCTATGTTCCTGCTTGACTATCTAGCTCTTTCTTTGTATGGAGCGGAACTACCTTATTCAAGCCAATTGTACTGATGTTTGTTGGGTAAGAATACATTTTTACTTTTTAAAAAATGATGTGAAAACAGCCTCGCTGTCCCTTTAACATCAGAAATTCTTCTAGAGGATATGTCCTAATGGGGAGGCCTGTGCCAGGTAGCAGTAGTTCTGGAAGCAAAGGAGCTGGTTGCAGGATGTGGGTGAGTGTCACAGAACTCCAGACTTGCTGGGACAGAACTGAGAACACAGGTTTGAACAGTCCTGCAGTCTTGCAGTTCTACATCATAAGCCAACAGAGCTGAGCATTTGTAGTAACTTCAGGTGCTAATTTGTGTTTAGAGCAGACTACCATTATCTCCCAGTTTGAATTTTGAGTCCCATACTTGTCAGGCAGCACTTGTAAGGTATATTCACAAGCATTTGGATTATGCTTTTTGCTCTCTCATTGTCTTTTTGAGGGTACATTGCCAAATTCTGTAAGAAAATATTTTAGATGATATTTCCATAACTTCTTTTTTCTTCATGTGTAGGATGGAAGACAAAGGAGAAGTGAAGTGCATCAAATTTTCCTTGGGGAACAAGATACTGGCTGTGCAGAGAACTTTGAAGAGTGTGGTAAGAAAACTACACCCTGCAGATAGGGAATTGAAGCTGGAAATCTGCTTACAGTACCAGAGTAGAAGCCTCTGAGACAAACGTTCAGGATGTCTAGTGGCTGACAACAGCTCTAGTGAAAATTCCTCTGTCTTCTTGAGAGGCTGAACAGGCAACATTGTTGTCTTGCCAGTATCCTCATTTAAGAAAAAGTTGTGGGGGAACCAGCTACAATAAAAAAAATCCCTCACAGGTGAAGTACAATACAACAAGTGAAGTTTTTCTTCTATATATATAATCCAAAATAATTTGATAAACTAATATCTGTTCTCTTGTATCTATGTATGTGTTTTGTCTGTGCTTCATAATTGCTAATATGCTTCATGGTGTTTTTGCAGGATTTCTTGAATTTTATTCCAGATAGTCCTCAGCTGGAATATACACAGGAATGTAAGGTAAGTTCAATGTCCCAGGTTTGTATGCTTAAGTGAAACTCTTAACGTAGAGGCCACTAGTGTAACTGACAGGAGAACTAGCTGAGATACTTTCCAAAACACTGACATGAAGTAAGTCGCTACTACCTATTTGAATTGAAGTAAAAGAACAGGTGTTAAAATACCGTGAAATGCTTCCTGGTCCAGTCCCTTGAATTCTTTCCTAGAAAGGACTAGAAATGTGGAGCTGACAAATGTCAAGGGCTGGAAAGGAGAAGAGACTAAGTGCTGATCATACAGAAACAGTGGACAGTAATTGTACAAGTGCCAGATACGTTAACGTGGATGTTTTACCCTAGTTTCACTGATCAGTTATTACTAGTTTGCATACTATGTTTAATATTTTTTAGAAACCTTTCTAATTTTTTTTAAAAATGATTTTACTGGAGACAAATACCCTTGTTTGGTACTTTCTGATTTAAACATCTGATTAGCACAGATCTCTTTATTTCCGTAGACTTTAAAGCTGAAGCACTCTGCTTCGTTATTTAAGATTATGTGTGTGAGTAAACCATTCTAGTAAAGCGTTTATGGTATTGTTCTGAGTGAAGTCATGGCAAATACTCCCCCTTAGGTGTTACTTTCTGTAAACATAAAGGACCTGCTTTTCACATCAGGAATTGGTTGAATTGACAATATGGTTTGAACCAGAAGAACTTGGTTGCTTTTAGAGTAAAAAGAAAATTTGACTGTGTAATAAGCTTGTAAATCTTACATGCTGCCAGAAATTCAGTTCATACAGTAGTTGTGTTCATACATGGTTTTGGAAGTCTACAGAAGTACCTGATGCATGCTGGGTGTCTAGCTCACCAAAAATAACTCCAGTGATGTCTGGGTAACTAAAAAATTGCCTTTAGTCTCATGTTGTTCATTTAGTAATATTAGCTTATCTGAGTAGTTGATCTTTCCAAGTAAAAGAATGTTTGTTTGCTTGTTTGTTAAAAGACAAAGAATGCCAATATTCTAGGATTCTGCTGGACAAGTTCTACAGAAATCGTCTTCATCACAGATCAGGGAATTGAATTCTACCAGGTAATACAAATAATTCCCGTAGGACATATTTAGAGACTTGAAAATGTAAATTTATGACAGTATCTTTGAACTTCTTTCTTCTAGCTCTCTAATTCAGAAAGTGCACTAAGAAAAAAATAAATTTTGCCATTTTGTTTGCAGACTACGATGATTTTTCTGTAAGAGGAATACATTTTTGGGGCAGAGGGAATGTACCATTAACAGGTTATTTAGCCCAGCTAACAAAGACCCTGTATAAAGGAATACTGAATTAAGCCTTGAGAACTCCAGGCTTAAGGATGCTCTTGGCTTCTGTGGAAATGGGTATTTAAATCTCACATGAGATAGCACTTCATACAAAACAAAGCAGCATTGGAGAGGTTGCATGCGTGCCTAAAATGCAGCAAAGAGCAAATAATTGACTAGATAGATAGTGGTACCCTGCTGCAGATTTGCAGCTTTCTCATATGTTGATTTCATTGTTCTCTGTGTTTTGTGTAATTACCTTTGCTTATGTTTTCGAAGAGATTTAATGAAGAAATAGACCTTTCTGATAGTCATAATGTAGGGATTTTATAAAATTTTTCCCAGTAGTTCCAGTCCTGGAGTTACTACACAGTATTTCATGTAATTGCTGTTACTAATAACTAGTACTAAAGAAAGTAACTTAAAAAGCCACATTATTTCTTGCTGGTTGAGGTGGAAATATATATTTGGCACTTAAAAGGATTATGAATGTCAACCCTGCAGGCAAAAGAACCAAATCAACCAAGTGTGTTTTTGAAGAGAAGTTATTTAAGTCCTTAAAATGAAGACAACCAATTTATGTACTGCCTTAGTTCTTAAAATAAAAGATTAAGGAATCTGGGGAGTGAAGGCAGCAAAGATATTGTACTAACTTTTATTAAAACTTAACTAGTTGTTTTCAAGCTAGGTGTTTTCCTCCACCATGGACAGAACTTACACCCAGACCTTCATGATGGGGAGACACACTCCTTTTAAGCTGCTTAGAACTTGAGGAAGATTTGATGTGCATTTCCTTAGCTACAGTAAATTGGGGCCTAAGCTGTAATTGTCACATTTCTTTTTTTTTTATATTTTTTTTTATTTCTAGCACTGTAAATGCCCTGACAGTAACATTCCTAGCTCCTGTGTTGTATCATTTAAGGTGTTGAAATCCTGATGGTAATATAATGCTGATATCGTGTGTTGCCAGGTAATACCAGAGAAACGAAGTTTAAAACTTCTGAAGAATCAGAGTATTAATGTCAACTGGTACATGTATTGTCCAGAGAGCTCTGTTATTCTTCTGTCGACCACTGTCCTTGGCAATGTCCTGCAGCCATTCTATTTCAAGGTAAAGGGATATGTTCCAAACTTCTCATTTTGTGTGCTGCTGTGCTTTTAGGCTGCTTCTTCACTCAAATACTCTATTTGCTTTTCCTGGATTTCTTCCATGAGTTGTGTGTGTTCACATCCATCTATGACAATAAGCAGAAATCTATAAGGTAGTTCCTAGGTGATGGCTTAATTTTAAGTAATCACTCTTTCTTACGTCCTTTTTGAAAAAAGGTGTGTCCAGTTAATGTTGGACAGTTGACTTTGAGAAAGGAAAACAAAAAATTAGTGGCCCAACATGTGACAATTTAAATATCTTTCAGGAGATCCTTTTTCCACCTAAATAGGTATATATTATTTACTTTTACTATGAGTATTTGCACTCTGTAGTCTGGTAATAAAGAAAAATTAAGGGCTTCCAAACGTGAGTGGATAAATTTGAAAAAGAAAAAAGGTAGCACGTGAGCAACAACTATTTTCCCAAGCAGGAGAGGGAAATATTTACTATATTTATTTCTCTTGATTTACTTCCCTGTGGACAACACTTAAAAATACTGGGAAAATATTTTTCTTTCCGATTTAGAAAAAGCATGTAGTAAAAATTAGAATCTGTTTTAAGTTAATCATATAGTAAGATGATTTTAAAAATGAGGACAAGAACCACAGCATTTGTTTTGTTTCTGTCAAAGGATGAGGAAGATTTCTGTGGTAGTCTAAGGGAAGAGATGTAAAAGCTTATTTGAATGGGTTTCCTGGCTTGAGTTGTTCTTGTACAGGGTGTGTACTGGGTCCTGAAATGGTCTTCTCTCAGGATGGATCTTACTGGCCTCTCACAGCTTTCTTTTTAAGAACTTAGGTCATGCTTCCCCCTCATGAACATTTAGCTTCAAGCTATGACTTGACACAAAAGTAATTTTTATTTTGTGTTCAGAAGGTAATATTTAAAGATTTTCTAAGAAAGGTACCATACTAAAATAATCTTTGAAAATAGAGCTGTTGAAAGGAGGCATTTCTGTAGTGTTCACACTTCACACTCAAGAATGAATTAATGAGAATAGGAAGTGAATTTCAGTAGGAGCTTTGACAGCTCTGAAAACTTGCTTAAATATAAATTCCTTAGGAAAAGAGGAAGGAAAGAAGAAACCTAGGGTGGGAGGAGGGATATGCTCTGAGTCTAGGGCAGATTCTGGAGTTAGTAGGAACAAAAGGAGACTGACTGGTAGGTGGTACTGCTATTTCCCCCTTCCTAGTAAGCAGTTATTTAAGAGTTGGAGCCATGTACTTTGCTGCAAGAGTACAAAGAATAGAATTGCCTTTTGAGATCTCCAGGCCAATTGTAAATGGGATTTGCACACAGATTTGTCTTAATTAAAATGGATATGATAAGTTTTGCTAGCTGAAGCTGATGTTATAAAATCAAGATGAAAAAGCTGCTAACATTCTAATACCAGAAGTGTGTGTTTAGGATCGCCATAACGAAAAAAGGGTCAAACCCTTTTTTTTCTTTTTGGCTACCACCATTCTTCACCTCATGGGGGTGCTATTAATGCAGTGTTTGATTAAAGGTCGCTTAAGACCTTTCTGTTTCAAGTCCTAACAATGGATTGTTTTGTTTTGTTTTGTTTTTTGGTGGTTTTTTTTGCTATTCAACAGAGTGGAACAATGTCAAAACTATCAAAATTTGAAATCGAGTTACCTGCAGCACCCAAGTCCTCCAAGCTCAGCCTTTCAGAAAGAGATATTGCTATGGCTACAATGTATGTATCTAATCAAGCCTTTATTGCAAAGTGACAGTTTGGGGATGCTGGGAAAAGAGGGTACTGTGGTTGCACGTGTTTCTTGTTTCAGCAGTACTGCTGCTTCAAATTGCTTAAGTTACTGCCTTGAACAAAGCATCTAAACAACTCTGGGGTAAGATGGGGAGGGTAAGCTAACAGAAGTCTTCCATGTAATTGTTCTTAATTAGTATGGAAATTTTGAGAACGCTTCTTTGTTGAACTGATGCATTGGTAGAGTTGTTCTTAGATGCATAACTTGCATGAGTATAGGCCATGCATTGTGATTTATCAAGTACTGTTTTAGTCTTTCACTTCTAATTAATTGATCACTTGATTTAGGTAGTCTCACATCTGTTCTTTTAGGATAATATTTATGGCTCTAACAGAGCGGTAGAGCTCTCACTGGAAAATAATATTTTTATCCTGTTGTCTCATTAGATATGGGCAACTTTGTGTCCTCTATTTGAGGCATCACTCAAGGACTTCCAATAGTACAGGAGCAGAAGTAGTCCTCTATCACTTACCCAGGTAAGAGCAGAATGAAGAACGTTAGTGGCAATTCATGTGCATGTAAGAGACCTCTGCTTTTCTAGTTTAAACAGACTTACTGACCAGTTGTCATCTCTTTTTTCCATAGAGAGGGCACCTGTAAGAAGACACATATTTTAAAACTGAACAGAACTGGGAAGTTTGCACTGAACGTTGTGGATAATTTGGTGGTAGTACATCATCAGGATACCGAGGTATCATTTATTTATATTGTGTTGTGCTTTAACTTTTAAAAGTTATGGGCAGATTTTAATAATCATGCCAGTTAGCTCTAGAAAATATTTTTTTGCGTGTGCTTGACAAAAGCCAGAGTATTTGCAGCAACAAAATCATAAGAGTATAAAAGAATCAAATTACGCTTTTACCTTGTTGGGATAACATTTAACCAGGGCTGTTGCTAATGCCTGCTTTTTCATATGCCTTTTTTTTTTTCCTTTCTCGTTAGTTTCCTGTGATACTCTGCTGCTGTGTAGGCTTTTAAAGCATTATATGAAGAGGTAGAGTTAAATTGGGTATTAATTTCTTAATTCTGGGAACTTCCCGTAACACAAACATTTGAGTGATATTTTTGTGACACAGACTTACAGTCCTGTGGTTTGAAGGCCCAGACCTATAAAAACATGAATGACGTTATGCATGTGGTAGCACAGGTAAAACTTGCTTGTCTGCAGTCTCAGGAGCAAGGCTTTTGATCAGTGGTAAAGCTAAAGTGGTACTTGTGGAAAGGCTTTGGCTTCTTGTACTGTTTTCTTTTGGACAGTGAATTGGGACATCTTATTAGATGATTAGTTGATGTTTCAGTTATAATTCTTCTCAATTCTGCGTATTGGCATTTAACCCAGAGCAATTGTTCTTCAGCGCTTCAGTCAATCTATAAACATCACTATAGAAACAGAAAACAAAATCAGAGTGAACAGGGTAGATACCAGTAACGGAAGTCATGTTTCATTAGCACGGAAAGTGAAGCTAATTGCCACTGGGCAAGGCTAAGACAGTGGTCCATACGGGGCAGAAGTGTTAGTGACCCGAGTTCAGCAAGACTGAATAGTAGAAGTATGAGGATATTGTAGGAAGATGCAGATTTTTCCTCACAGTTTCTAGCATCCATAACTAAGCAGTGAATGAATCTCTCATAAGGAGATGTTTGAGAGAGACTTTTCATCAGGGCCTGTAGTGACAGTTCAAGGGGCAACAGTTTTAAACTGAAGGAGGGTAGATTTAGATTGGATGCATGATAGACATTTTTTTTACAGTGAGGGTGGTTGCCCAGAGAAGTTGTGGATGCCTCATCAGGTCAAGTAGGATGGGATTTTGAGCCACCCGATCTAGTGGAAGGTGTCACAAGCCCACAGCACATCCTTTCCAAACCAAACCATTTTATGATTCTAATGGAGAACACAAGATGGAATGTGAAAAGCAGCCTGAATACATGTAAATGGGTAGCAATTCACATTTGTGAATACTAATTCCCTCTTCTCAATTGCAGACTTCAGTTATATTTGACATCAAGCTAAAAGGAGAATTTGATGGTTCTACTACCATCCATCAGTTTGTGCTTCCACCTCGATCGATACAACCGTATCAAATTCCTGTGGCAGGTAGAAATATTACATAGTAAATATCCTAACACTATTATCAAGATTATCTAAATATAACAGCTGGCATACAAGAGTGCTACAGGTTTTAGGATGCTGGTTACTAACATTGCTATTTTACATATTTAAGAGAAGGTGAGCAGGGAAAGGAGGCAAGAAGGAATTGAGCATAAATTTGTGTTCCAGACTAGTGTCTACTACAGAAAATAAGAGTTGCTGCCTAAGGTGCATATTTCCCATAGTACTTTGCTTTTACACTTCAAAGTTTGGGGTTTTTTTTTGTGTAGGTTTGTTTTGGCCACAGCTATAAAAAGCTTGTGTGTGCTCTCAAAAGCGCTTCATGCTTTTCCAGTTTTAAGTCATGATATTTAACTTCCAAAGTCACATAAGGAGGCTGAAAATCCGAGCTTAGAATCAAGTTTAGGAGCAGTTTCAAAGCAATACTAAGATCAATGTTAGGACTTCAACTCTTAAGTTCTTCTCCTTGGATCCTCTCTCTCATCTCCTGTCCTAGAAGCATAGCAGTTAATTAGCCTCAATCTCAAAGTTAACGAGGAATAGTCTGAGTGTTGTTCCACTAGCATATCATTAAAGCAGTGTGGTTTTCTGCATAGAAGAGATAGATGCCTCTGTAGGTATGATTCCACTATAAAAGCTCTTTAACACCTGAATATTGAAGTCACTAATAGCAAGTATGACCAATAAATCTGCAGGCAGAAGTTTGTATTAAACAGTGGTTTTGTACAAACCAGTCTTGCTTTTTGAGAAACTAAAGTGATTACACATAAATACAGCATGTGGAGTCTATGTATTTAAAATTGTAGAACTAAATATGGAATACTTCTACATGCATAATTTCACAGTATTTTGAAGAAGTTGTTTGCCTTCTCACAGTGTCAGCTTTTCTTTGTAGATGATCTGGCTGCACAAGTGGGTGTATTTTTTTTTGCCTTTGTGCTGTAGGACTGCTAGATGTTACAATCCATATTTGTCTCTTCAGTGTTAGATTGTAGTTTTTATTCTGTTAGCATAGGAGTGCTGCCACAGTACTATCAGTCTTCACCTGATATTATTTTTTTCTTCAGGTCCAGCCTCTGTGACAAGTCAGGCTCCTGTTCCCTGTAAACTCTGTATCCTTTAAATACTCAGAAGTGTAAAAGCCTTACTGAAGCCTCATTCTAGGTACTAAGCATGGAAGAAGCTACCATTTGTTGCCTGGACCCATCAAATCCAGCTTTAGCTGATTATGTGTATTTACTTCAAGACAAAATAGTATTCTTTCTAAGAGACTGTATTGTTTTCAGAGAGTTGTAAATATAGAAATATCACATTTCTCAGCTGAGATGCATATATGAAATTACTGAATAGGCACACCCTGAAATTGAAGGTAAAAGTCTTACAAGAAGGGGACAGTAAATGAAAGTAAGGTAATGGAATCTTTTTCAGTAACGCAATTTAGTAGCATTATTTTAGAATCACCGTTGATATGGTAGTTAAACTTTAACATTTAGATTCTTCCTCTTGGATTGTCTTTCAACCTGATATTATCATCAGTGCAAGTGAAGGTAAGTGACAAGCTGTTTGACTCTACCAAAAGGGTGGCAAATTTTTACCATCACTGCACAAAGCAGCTTAAACCAAAGTGACCTAGTAAGATGGCTAATCATGGTAGTGACAATGGAAGATGACTACAGTGTTTTGGGGCAACACTGCTCTAAAACATCTAAGCTTAGGAAGGCAAATCATAATCTAGATGTGTTCTCATTTAAAGGTAGAAAGGTTGGATGTCTAGGCTATACTATATAAGGCAATTCACTTTGTTCTACTCCTTCAAATCAAGGTTACCTCTGGAGTCTTCAAGTGAAACTTGAACCTGTAGTTAACCTCTTGCTAGATAAAGGAAAACTAATGGATTTTCTTCTGCAGAGGAAAGAATGCAAAATGGTTATCCTGTCTGTATGCTCTCAAAGTAAGTTCACATGCTCTGTCTCTTGAAAGTACAATATGGCTTATTCATAAATACACAAGTTAGTTGGGCTGTTCTTAGATTTGAGATGACTTCTGAAGCTAGCTTGGTCCTATAAAATGTCATTTACCTAGACTACCCTCAATCACCATTATTTAACAGCATGGAAAAAATTCACCTTCCCTCCTCATTTAGTTAAAGTATATCTGACATAACTGAAAGTGTTTCTTTAAAGAGTTCAGAGTAGGGATCGCCTTTTTGAAAAAGGCAACATTAAAGCCCCTGGTTCTTTATCCTCATAGTTCTTTTTTCTTTTTATCTTTTCAGTGCTCAGTGAGCCAGAAAGGGGATCATTGTCTGTGATTGCAACTGTTTTTGACAAACTGAATCATGAATATAAGAAGTACTTGGAAGCTGAGCAAAGTTATACTATGGTAAACCATGTTAGCTACAGCAGCTTGCAAAGATAGGATGATGCTATTTGCATTTCAGATTGCATCACGGTGAAGGCATGCACTTTTCTACTTAAAAAAAATTCAGGCCTACCCCAAGGTCAGCGCTGCCTCAGGCTCACAGTAGAAGGTCTACTATGCAAGGTGCACCAAGATCTACCCCTCTAACTTCATGCTCTGTTTTGGCAGGTGCTGCTGCATAGCTCATCTCCAGTGTAACAAGTAACACACCTCAGTGCTTGAAAGCAGAAAGAGAGTAGAATCTCAGGGAGCAATTTGGTATCTGTAACTATTAAAATAACTGATTTCATGGCACACCATACCCCCTGCACAACATCTGCAGCCCCAGTGCATCTCTTACTTCTGCTAAAATACCACGTTCAAGCACTAACTTGCACAGTACAGCCACATATTAAAACCCTTCTGAAGCTGAGGACCTGTCTCAACATAGTGAGTCAGCTCCTTGGTTTGAGGCATAATAGCAGCTACACTTATAGCTATATGTATAACTTAGAAGCAGTTTAAATTTAATATGAAATCCCACACTGAACAGAAAGCATCCAGCAGTATAACATGACCACAGATGTTAAGTTTCTCAGTAACAAAACATGTTTATAGTTATGTTCCCAGCAGAAGACATTCTCTATACAGATGAGACTGCCTAAAACTGCACTACACCACCAGTTTTCTTTTAAAAAGCCTTTCTTCTTGTAGGTGGTAGAAGCAGGCCTGAGTAGAAGTAACCCACTCCTGAAACGTCCAGTCCGCACTCAAGCAGTTATTGACCAGTCTGATATGTACACACACGTTTTATCTGTATTTACAGAGAAGAAGGTAAGTTAATTTTAAGTGCTAGTTTGGCAGTAGTCTGAGAGCAGCAAACTTACATGGACTGCTTGAAATAGCCTGCAGAAAGCTTTATTGTCAGGATGAGGGTATTTTGAGGCTCAGTCTTACTGGGCTGGAATTAGGGGAAGCTATGCAAGTTCCACCTAACACTTTTTTTTCCTCTCCAGGAAGCACCTCATAAATTCACTATAGCAGTCTTGATGGAATACATTCGCTCTCTTAACCAGTTCCAGATTGCAGTCCAGGTACTTACATGCCAAGTATATCACCTCCCTCTGTGAAATGACATGGAGTTTCAGACCGAGCTTGGTCACACATCTAAGCTCTATACAATACCACCTTCTAGACTGTAAAAACTGGTATTGACACATTCCTTTGATGGTCTTCTCCCTGCATTCACAGCACTACTTGTATGAGCTGGTCATCAAAACCCTTGTTCAACACAACTTGTTCTACATGCTCCATCAATTTCTGCAGTACCATGTGCTCAGTGACTCAAAGCCTTTGGTATGTAAGACAAGTTACCTCAGTAATCTAGTGATGGAGGTGGGAAGTCTTCAGAATCTTAAGATTATTTTTAACTTTTGCCCTAGGCTTGTCTGTTACTGTCCCTGGAAAGCATTTACCCTCCTGCACATCAGCTCTCTCTGGACATGCTAAAAGTAAGCATTTCAGACTATAGTAACTCCATGTCACGTGGGTTAGACTTGTCAAACAGCTTACCCCGACCAAGCTTGGAGTGACTAGCTAGTATCTCAGTCATTTGTTAGAAGCATAGTCTTACAGGTGTGATTGACTTCACAGAGACTTTCCACAGCAAATGATGAAATAGTGGAAGTTCTGTTGTCCAAACACCAAGTTTTGGCTGCCTTGAGATTCATCAGAGGTATTGGAGGACATGACAGCATTTCAGCCCGCAAATTTCTTGATGCAGCAAAACAAGCAGAAGATGACATGCTTTTCTATACTATATTCAGATTCTTTGAACAAAGAAATCAGCGGTTACGGGGAAACCCTAGTTTCACACCAGGTAAGAAATAAGCAGTTTGACCAGGATACTCAGTTCTGCAAACACAACTAATATTCATTTCACTTCCACTCCAGCTGAGCCTGTACAGCAAGATAAATCTCTTGGTGCATTGTAGCCTGCATTTTAGACTTACCTTTAAAGCACAGTTCCAAAGTTAAATTCTCTTACTCCATTTATATACTGCACCCAGGCATGGAGAGACTGAACTGAACAGGAACACGTAGATTAAGCTAACCTGTTTGGGATGCAGTTGCTTGCACTGCCTAGTTTAGCAGAGCCATTATCTCCAATTAATGTTTTCTCCCAAAGCCAGAAACTGGGTAAAGAAACCTTGGAGTGAAACTAGTCTTGCTTCTCAGTTTCCAAGTTTTAAAGTTGGCATTAACTTTTCTTTTGCCCCCTCCCCTCCTTAGGTGAGCACTGTGAAGAACACGTCACCTTCTTCAAACAAGTTTTTGGAGAACAAGCTCTTATGAAGCCCACAACATTCTGAAAGACTCTTCCACTGAAATGTATAAACTTAATTTATTGCATTTAAGTAGATTTTTGAACTACAAAATTGCTATTTTATAATAAAGTATATACAAGACATTTTGGCAAATAGTACTAAAAATATTACAACTTGTGATGGCTTCCCCCTAAAAATAGAGACAAAAATTGCATTGACCTGCATTTAAGATTAGTGTCAGTGGTTTAGCAGTCCATTTTCATACACATCACCTCAGTTTCATTGAAAAAAAACCCAAAAACTATTCAACTCACAGTACAGCTGGTTTAGGTTTCTAGGAGAAAAGAGATGCAACCTCTTGAAAACAGAAGTGGTTTAGTAATCTTGTTAATATATCTAGTTTTAGTAATACTGTTACAAAAGCCACACGTAGCATTTCCTGAGTTTAAAGCTCTGTCCAAAGCTGCAGCTGATATCTTCTATTGAATCTGTGCAGAAGTCAAGTCAATGGTGGTTACAGTGTGATAGTCATAAAACATTGCTGCGCTTCAGTTCTTAGGAAGAGATGGGCCTAAGCCACAGTTCAAGTCCACTGAATACTGTTAAAATTTAGAAGTAGAGGAGCCTCTCCCGTTCTGTGCCTCTGGTCCTCTCTTGTGCAGCACGAGTTTTAGCTTTATTTACTGATGGGCCTGAAACAAAAAAAACAGAGTTATTCCAAAGTCTCAACATCATAGTAGATCAGTCAGTCAGCAAAAAGCATGTGATCTTAGTTGTCTAGGTACAGCTTAATACTGGTGAGAACATGCTTCTGCTCAGCTGTTGTTAGCAGCAAGGACAGGAGGTAAATCCTCATCAGCCTCAACTACCTTAAAAGTAGACTTGAAATGAGCCCTACTTAAAAGAGCTACATCATAGCCATGAATTTCCAGATCCAAAAGGACAGTGTTTGGACCATCCTTACTGCAAAGCAAGATTGCTTCTGCAAATGCAGAACAGCATCCCACAACAGGTTTTTCTTGCTTCCACCCACCATCCCCTCCCCCAGTTTAGAGACATGAATGATGCTGTGGGCTCAGGCAGCCACCTCCCCAGAGAAGGGCACAGCACAGCCCCTCAGGGCAGTCTCTGGTTGCTTCTGTTCAGCTGCCAGCAACAGCAAGCTTGCATTGCCACAAGCCAGCAATTGCTTTCCAGCAGACCGGTTACCTGCACGAGAGGCACATTCAAGTACTGTGTGTTATCTTTGCAGTCCCTTCCATTTAATGGAGAGAAAGTATCCATAGGTAGCCAGCTTTTTGTATTTGAAGCATGTTGAGCAGGCTGTTACACCTTACCTACGTAACTAAGCAGAACTGGAAGAAATATTAGTCCATGTGTTGCTCCCAGCAAAACCATAGCTAGATACATCCTGAAGTAGAATATCTTGAAGATTTGAGATTTAGAAAAAGCCAATACTACAATTCCTCCAAATTTGGTCAGTGTGATACCACTGAAAACCTGTGAATAAAAAAAAAAAGTGTTTAGGTGGTAAAGCTTTATGTAATCGATTCACTTTAAGTAATTCTTACATAATTTGAGGCTCCTATTTCCCTCTTAGTCCTTAGAACCAAGTCCAAGACCTACTCAGAAGAAGAGTTCAACTTGGGCCCACCAGAGACAGACACCACAGGTCAGTCTCAGTATGACTGAAGTACAGCCACCTACTTTAATTTTTAAATACAGGTACAGAAGACAACTGTTGCATTAAGTAACTCGCTTTCCAATGAAGCTCCTTACCTGGGTCCAGTACATGTATCACCAGAACAGTCTGTTCCAACTCCATCCAGGTCACTTATCTTTGACTTAACAGTACTGCCTAAACACTGAGCCCTGCTTGTGTTCCCAAAGCTCCAGTTGTATCCCATATTAAAAACCTTTCCTAGTCACCCCTGAATACTTGGGAAAGAGAAGCACTTAAAGTGCTCAGCTTTTAGCTATATTCTCTACTATTTAGTAGTAACATCAGACTAAAAAGTGGAGTCTTGATCAACCCTATTACTAGTAGAAGCCTAGGTTGAGCTTTAAGAGTTTTAAGTATTCCAAAAAGAACAGGGAAGGCCATCCTTATGACTTGAAGACACCAGCAGTCTGTAAAGTTGTAACTTGGCTAATTTTTTCCCCTGATGCTCTAGATACTGAACTGTCCCAGCACTGTAGATACTTACTGAGCTGCCCATGTGAGACAGAGCTTCTTCCGCACGCTCTACTCTACTGCCCTTCGTACTAACAGTGAACGCTCTTGTCACATGACTGCAGAACTCCACAGCAATACCACAACTCTAGAGAGCGAAGAGAAGAGTACATTGAAACATCATTAGGTGAGCACTTTGATGGTAAGGTCTCAGACCTCTGAGACAGGCTACAAAGGTTCTAGCAGCTGTGATCAGTTCCCAGGGTTGGAGTGTCACTGGAAGTTAAAAGCTCAGTACTACTAGCTTTCTAGAGGCTGTTGCGGCTACTGCACAGTATTTTACCACCAGTCACTACTAATGGGCAATTAATTTGATTAAATGGGAACTAAAACATTGTAATTTTGGAGAACAATTTTTCAGTATATTGAAGAAAGCTGGCCTCAATACAGTTTCAGTGAATGCTGGAATCAGTTTACAGCTATTAGCTGCAATAACATTGCTTTAGAATAACACCAAACACATGTGCATTATTTGGTACCATAAAAGTTCAGCTGATTAAATAGTCATTTACAACTCCGACTGACAGCTGGCAAATTTAGGTTTATATAGCAGACAGACTTGCATGAGCATAAGTCTCTTTGTAACATGGAGCAACAAGTTACTCCCCTAACATTCTCAGATCTACAATAAATCTGTAGAGAGCGAAGTAAGCCACAGCTCCAGCACTCAGCTATTAGTTACTAAGTTCTGGAGCATTTCACCAAGGCACTCTCTGCCCAAGTGGTTTCACCCATTTATGGAGGAACAATACTAGGGCTAGGACATCATAGATCTACTCTGTAGAATGTAAATACAGCAGAAGCCTTAATGCTTGACCTGTGTATCCTTACCTTAAGCAATAACAACCTCCACTGAGGTGCAACAGCACCGAGCCCAAATACTAGCAACAGAAGTGTTGCTCCAGAACAGAAGAGACCATCAGCAGATGCAATACAGCTTAGAGTCCAACTGCTGTAGCTTATCAACACTAGGACTAGTTGTCAGACTAAACTTGTTTCTAGACACCATCTAGGTGTAGTAAGATAGGTCCACTACTACTCAAATGCCTACCAAAGCTTGGCAGAAAACACAACTCAGTATCACAAATGAACATAAGACACAAAACTGTTCAAGACTTGGAAACAGAAGCAGAGGGATGTTTTGTTAACTTACCATGACAAGATTTACTAATGAAACTGCATTCAAGCTGATGCCCCAGAGCCACATCACTCCAAACATGTTGACAATTATCATAGCAATAGTTATTGAAACCATAACAGCAGCCCATACTTCAAAACCAAGCAGCACAGTTGTCACCAAAAATATTGATCCCAAGGAGACACAGAGGTTAAAGATAGCATCATGCACAATCGTCAAGTACTGTTCATAGAAGACATAAAACACACTGTGGAAAGAAGAGAAGTTGAAGTCAGCCATCTTCCTCATTATATACTAATATTATATCACCTTCTATGCTAACGATAAAAGTAGTTCCCTTTTTAAAGTCACCAACAGGAGCTGGCTTCCTAGCACCAGTGGAATGACTCCTACAGAACACTGGCTGCTATAGGACAATTCGTCACTAACACTTCAAATAAAGGTTGTATCTGGAAGTTAGGGTAAATCCCACGCTTTAATATAAGCACCTCCAGCAGCTGCCAGAAGGCAGTTCCTCAGATCAATTATGGTATATGCAAAAACCACCACAAAGAGTCTGAACTGACTCATTATGCAGTGAGGCCATAACAGCACAAAAATTAGTATCTCAGAGATGTAGGCACCAATCCCAACTCAACTTCATCATGGCACTCTTACACAGAGTCTTTAGTATGTTAATCACACAGGCATTACACACATAGTTCTTGACACCACTGCTGTCTTCACTTTTAGCTTACATAATTTCAAATTTAAGTTAATACATTACAGCTTGCAACGACCCAGGTTAACATATTGGCTTAAGTTAAGAACTATTAAACCCTACTATGAAAGCCCAAGCTGAAGCCAGAGCTATCTTTGTAGTGAATGGCAGATTTCTTTAGTTATCAGTAACAGCAAAGAAAACTTGGTGCTGTGGATGCAAGTCATATTTTTGCGGTTTTATTAGACACTCCAGGGTGTCTGTATTGCCTTCTGTTAAACAAAACTCAAGACTCAGGTCTGAGGTGTTACTAGCCTGCACCTATTCTCAGTTGCTCAGGGTGAGTATTTGTAACCAAGGCAAGAAAGATCTAAGCATACCTGTAAGGAAACACCCGGTAGTTCTTCTCTTTGATGCCCATGCTTTCAGTAATGTTATCTGCTATAGCCCGAGCTTTCTTCATAGCATCAATGAAATCAGATGATTTTTTCAGTACAGTATGGTAAGTCATAAAATAAGTAGCTCCAACATCAGATTTGTTGTTTATGAAGTCAACAGCAGAGCTATATGCAGCATGTCCTCTATAAAAACATTGTAACATTTTAGATGTCAGTGTCAGTGAGCACCATGCGAATCTATTGGCTTTTATAAAACTTAGAATCTTGTTTCTAACAGTTTTCAAAACTGATAAAAGCTTCAGAGCACAATTTCAATATTGCCCAGGATATACTAGAACAGACTGACTGACTATAGTTGTTTCTTTTTGTACAGGGGCAAGCCACTGTTCCATGCCTTTGTTTTCCAAGCTTTGTTTCAGAAAATACTGTCTAACAGGTGACATGTCAATGTTTCTATGACTTTCTGAAGGACATCAGATATCTAACCTTGAAGACACAGAACAGTCACACTTCCAGAGCAAGTATCTTTGACACGCTGGTCTAAGCAAGATATACAGAACATGGCTCTTACCCTTTGCCGCATTTAGGATTAGGGTTGTCTGACAGGAACATTGGCAAAAATGTCATAAAGTCTTTGCCCTGTGGCCTCTGCTTGCCTTCTTGAGTCAGTGGTCGACAACGAGTGCAGGATGGATCAGTGACTGAAGAAATATAGGAAGAAGGTCAGCTACAGGATGATGTGTTCTTCATCATAACGCTAGTAACTTCTGACTTTGAAATATTACTGGGTACGATTCCACAACAATAATTTTCACTGATGAAATATCTGATCAGCCCCAAAATTCTGCACAAAATTTGTCACCCCTCCTTTTTTTTTTTTACTTACTACTAGGGCAAGTGCTATCAGAGAACTCAGTTACTTGCACACTGTATGTTAGGCCTCATATGAATCACACCAAACTGAAGGATCCAAACAAAACAGAGCACTAAGCCTGGGTGCTCTAATGAAACCAGCAGAAAGATTAAGCTTGTTATAACAAGTTATTTTTGGAATATTCATTACATTGGCTGTTTAGGTAGGCTCTCTTCAACCTGCAGCATTCCAGTACAATATTTTATGTTCACACAGCAGTTCAGACAAATTAGAGGGCAACTCAAAAGATGCCTGCTGACAGTAAGAAAAGCTATTTACCTGACTCATAGCATGATAAAACATTTTGGCTGTGAAACTTATAAACCAAAGTAATCCCCTGGTAACAAGACAGATGCTAATACCTGAAGCATTGCAGAACCGTCCAGTGGTGTTGTAGACTCGGCAACAGGTTGACTGTGGCTTCACCCAGTCAAAATAGTCATCAATCCAGGATGATGGGGCATAGCCTATCCTCGTGCTAATAAAATAACATAACATATCCATCAGCAGTAATTACGTTTCAGTCCAGGACACATCCCTTAATCTCTCCAGTGATGACTTACATCATGTCCAACCTACTTGCTCTCCATATAATCCCCTGCTCCAATACCCACCCCAGGGCCAGTCTTGCTCGTAACACTGCACCTAGCAAACAGCAAGAGCTTCTTCCCTGCATTCAGGTGCCACTGCCAAGCTCAGCTTTCCACTCCTCTGCCCACCATACACCCCTGTACTATTCCAGATATTGCCTCAGTTTTCAAGCAAGGCTTCAATTAGGCTGAAGTAAAACCACTGAATTACAGCAAAAGGAATCAGGAAGAGACTTTCTTCAGTTGCTAGATACTGAATCCCAGATACAACCTTCAACCTTGCTAGGCTAGTTCATCCACCAAGTTTAGAAGCTGGCCATACACGTCATTTTCCAGGAGAGCTTAAGCATACTAAGAGGTTCTTCCTACCATTCCCAGACTCCTTGAAGGATCAGGCCTCTTTTTCAAACCCAAATATATCAATGTATTCCACCAGTCCAGGCAGGTTTTATCCTCATTCTGGGAGATTGCCACAGCTTTTTCCCTTCCCCCACTCCCAAAACCACAGCATAAAGCAAGCACAATAGAGTGTCAGTTGTACTATCAGCAGCTGAACCTGAACTAAATTAAAACAACACACTGGTCAGTTACATCTCTTGCACATGACTAGGCAGAGAAATGCATGAAAGACTTACTAGCTACCAATCTGTGCAGCATTGAAGACTTGCTGGACAAGTGAATCGTTACTACATCCCATTCCACCACACACCATGTTCTGCCCTTCTAACGATGTGTAGTTGTGCCCTTCTTCTAGGACAAAGTAGACAGGAGGACCCGCATGTAGGTACTTGACGAGCTGGTTGAAGTAATCCATTACATAGGAGTCCTCAAAGGGAAAGTTTTGAGTTACTACTATGCCCAATATTGAGGTAGCACAAGACAGAGGTTTCAATTCAGCCACAAATTGCTGAAGAGCAGCACAATCTTAAGACTTACATCTGGCATTGAGAGAGACTGATCCAGTCCAATCTCTACGTTGTGCATCACTGCTGTACTGAATGACAGAACACCCACAAACACTGCTATCTGAAAAAAAAAAAAAGCAAATTCATAGAAGTGAGAACTGTACAGAAACCACAAGCAACAGAAAAATTTACTAAGTTAACAGGAACCATGCAAAGAGGCTCTGCTTTAAGTATGCTACCCAGGCTTAGTACAACAGTTGCAGTAAAACCTAGCTACTTGGAGTTCCTTTTGAAGCCATACAGGAAACTTTATATTCAGAAGGCAGCAGTGAAAGATATGCCAAACACCTTCTGTAAATAAGCATAGTAACCTCAAACTGAATCACAAATTCAGCAACACCACTACAGTAAGGCAATGTAGGACCAACATGTGATTTTTTTGACATGACTAGAAGTGATTTGACTGTCAGTCACACAATTCTTAAATCTGAGCCTTGGACAATCTAAAAGTCAAGCCTCTTATTTACTAGAAATACTCTTGCAGTTGCAAAAGCTTATTCCAATATTAATGCCATAAACTTAATTTCCTTCATTGTGTTGAAGATGTTTTTCTTCAGTATGAGACCTTCAGGCTCACTACACTTTTGCTGAAGTTTAGATGACTGGTTACTGTAAACAGAGCATACATACTACTATTGGTCTCATCCAATCCTTAAGCAGGTATGGAGAATATAGATTTTTGAAGAACAGAAATAAGATGCTCTCAGAATGCTGGACTCCACTTGTTTCTTCACTGCTTTTGATGCAACACAGAATATCCAGTCTATTCCTCTGAAAATTGATTAAATGCCAGACTTAGTACAGTTCTGCAGAAGATACCACCAGTATTATGCTGCAGTTACAGCTGCATTTAGACTCACCTCTTGACGCTTTATATCCAAGCCCAGGAGACTTACAAAGCAAGTGACTTGAAGAATAAAGTCTATGAGCACAGCCATTCCAGCAAAAAGGGAGAACGTGCGAACCGCTGGCATAGTAGACATTGTCCCTGAAGGAAGTGATCCAGTTTTTTAGACAAGCAAGCTCTCTTCTCTTTGAAATGCATGAGCATTTTCTAGACACATACCCACTTTAAGTGTAAGAAGGACAAAGAATCTTTCTCTTCAGAGTAAAGAAAACAGTTAATGAGCTTGGCTATGAGTGCTGGCTTTGATCTGTTTGACAGCATCATGGCCATGCAAAGAATTGAAAAGCTTTAAGACTTCTCAATACCAAAGTTACTAGTCTTGTGCAGGCCATATAAAATGGTAGTTAGGAGGGCTGTCAAGCACGATCTTGCTTCAGTATTGTCACTGAATGCAAGTTGAACCAATGGCAAATTACACTCCAAGTACACAAGCTCATTATGAAAGGCAGCCAATTTATACCTAAAGGGTAGTAACATAAAATACACCTGTAATACACACTATAAGAGTGAATCTCAGTCATAGAGAATTTTTCCAAGAAATTACAAAATTACTAAATGCATGTAAGAGCTAGTACAACCCTGGTATTTGATATATTACTAAGGTCAATTTGGACTTTTCAGTCACTATAAAACAGTAAAAAGCTCCAGGCTTTTAAACTGAAGAGTTTGAGAGATTCAGAATTACACCTTTTTAACTGTGCCATTGTCTTACAGTATGGCAACACCTATCCTCAGCAGAGGTCAAGTTAAACTTCATTACAATAATGAACAAAACTAAGCTAAACTTCCTCTACAAATTCTTGTTTTGTTTTTATATTTGATTTTGCAATTATATCATGCAGGTAAGAAAAGGCTCTTAGCTTCAAATATTAGAGAAGTCTTACCAAGAAAGAATGCCACAGTCTCCGAAAAGGATGAGAGAAACATACTGGGTGCCACATCTCCCAAGACTCTGCCGATCTGTTTATCCAGAGTTTCTCCCTGAAGGCGCTCATCTCTCTGTTTTAAGGCAATAATTTATTTTTATTAGGAATCACGCCAGTTAGAAAGTGCTTTCATATGGCTTAAAAACAAAGAGGAAAAACAACTGTTAAACATCCAAACCTCTTCCTTTAACATCTTCACTGCATAAAAAAAGATTCTCTATACACAAAAGCACCACAAACATCCCATGTTGTTGCTTCAAACTTGAAATAGAGTAGCAAGTTCAGTACTTCAGCCCAAACCACACACTTGCCAGAGGCAGTGCCAGGTTCAGCAAGTTACTGAACCTGTCAATTAGAAAGCTGATTATCCATTAAGACTTAGTGTCAGAAGTCCCTGGGCTGAAGCACATAGTTTAGTCCACAATAACCACACACAATACACTAAAAATTACCACTGATCAAAATGTAGTATCAGAACAGTCAAGTTCTACAACTACCAGAGAAGGATATTTAAAATATTCATTTGTACATCCTTAGTATGTGGAACAGAAACTACATTAAATGAGCTTCATAGGGGTAAGTACAGACAGTCTTGGCTCTCTTCAAGACCACTGGAATGCATAAGACCACCTGCTTTAAATGAAGAGCCTTCAAAAAGGTAACAGCCACATTTAGAAGAGTCTGTATGAAGGAATACTTACCTGAAGTGTCTGGACTATAATGAAAATGTTGTCCACCCCAATAGCCAGCACCAAGAAGGGAATTACTTCTATCACAATAAGTGTCAGTGGGATTCCAAAGTAGCTGAAAATGCCTATAGAACATGCCACCGAGCTCAATACAATCAAGATGCCTGCAATGCCCAAGGAGATCTTTGAATCCACCTAAAAAAAAGAAGTTTTAATGGTTGTCAACCAAATCAACATCATCATGTAGGGCAGATTACAGCAAAGGTAAAACAAAGAAACAAAATATCCTTATATCTAGTGTAGCTAGTAGAAAGCTTACTTTTCTGGTTCTTTTGAAGATGCATATATTAAAAAAAAAAATCTTGAAGCTACAAGTCTTGAAACTTTAGTTGCATATTTGGAGTGAAAATAGGCTTAGTTGCAAACACAAAGCACAAACGAATAGCCAAGTATGACAGGAAGGACAATACTCTCCCTAGCTCCTGCCCACAGAGGGCTCAAAGACAACATGATTATTTTTGCAGAATGCTCATATTCGAGGTCACTAAAGATAAGAAAAACTAGTCAGCAAGCTGTAGCTTCAGCATTTATAGAAATGAGAACTACACACATACCAGCAGTCTTCTCCAGCTCTGGATATGACCCAAAGCTATGGAGATGTAGACAAACATTACAATGTAGCTTATCAACACGGTGCCAATATCACTCTCACTTTCACGATTGATTTCATCTTCAATACTTCGTTCAGCAGAAAATGATATAGTTAAGTTTGGATTATCATACTTCTTCAAGAAGTTGATAAACCTAAAAAAAGAAAGTCAGTCATGCTTTAAAGCACAAAACATCTTGTACTAGAAATACTTGGAAGAATGTTGAAAGCAAATTTGAATCATCCCTGTGGTACAAGGGCACACTGTGGCCAGACAGTACTTTGAGGGACCTTCCTCATTTTTGAGAGGGGTGCTAGCTATACATCCCTAGGACTCTACTCCAAGAAGCAGAAATACACCATGCTGAAATAAATACTTTCCATGTCCTCTGCAGAGTTTGAGTACATCAAACATCTTAAGTAAGTACAAGTGCAATTTTCTTCAAAGCTTGACCTAGAAGTACACACGTAAAATGTTACTGCAGCTTGCTCACAATATTTGAATAACTTTTTAGCCCTTATTTCAGTTCTCCTAACTCAAAGAGAGGTGCTGGCAAAACAGGTAGACTTTTTAGTATAGTATTTTTATCTGAACTGTTAGCCAGAGCCATTTGCCTGCATAAGCCAACACCAGCCCTTCAAGATGAAGAGGACCAAAATTTTAGGTACTCCTCTGGGAGACATTTTGAAAAATTAAAGTTTAAGAGTTACAGGATGATGCTGGACCTTTCTACTGGTGTTAACAGCCCAGTAGATTGGCTACAGTTACACAGGTAGACTCTTCAAAGAAAATGAATCAAATCTTTATCAGCAAGTACTACTGGACTAGACGGTCACTAACAAGACTACAACCTATAGACGGTCACTAACAAGACTACAACCTATAGACGGTCACTAACAAGACTACAACCTATAGACGGTCACTAACAAGACTACAACCTATCTCCTCAAAGCAAGTAAGCGTGCCAGATAAAGTAAAAGCCTTATGACCAGTATGGTCTGCCCTTAACCAGTTTTGCTGCCTCTCAAATCAACCTTGTAGTTATACTGAGAAACTGTCAGTATAGTACAGGTGTTTTTCACATACCTACATTTAAAGCTGCTTTAAGTAATGTATGCACTTCAGAACAAGAAGCTTACTTACTCCTTTTCCCATGCCAAGGCTTTCATTAGCTTTCTTGAGTCATTGTAGTAGTTGTTGACAGGTAGAGTAATAACAAGAGCTGTAGCATTATTATAGTTATCATCTACACAGTAGGAAACAAAAATTGTCAGCCATTATGAAATGGAGCTTACATGCCAGCATAGCAGTTACAGTTATGTTTAAAATGGGTATTTTCAGAACAATTCCATGCCTACAACTCCATTAAATGCAATCTATTTAACACCAAGTTCTCAAACATATTACTGAAATAAGAACAGAAGCTGATAAGCCCTCCTAATTGCATTCAAAAGTAACTATTCATTCATTATTTACCATGTTCACAGCACTCCAACATTAAATTGTTGCATGGTTAGATAAGGCAATACCATACAACCAAGTGCTTATGACTTTCCACCTAACTAGAAACAGAACGTGGTTTCCTAAACACTGTGCTTCTTGCATACTTTAATGTTACTCAAAGCAAGTAAAGTATGAAATCCCTACAGTTGAATGAAGAAGTGCTTGCCTTCAAAGGCTGTTTTAGTAGATTTTTTGTATGGTTGATGTATCAAGTTATATTTATTGGATAAATTGCTTGAAAAAAACTGACTTCAGAATAATCATGGAAGGATTCCCTTTGTGAACACCTAAATCTGTTCTTAACTGCTTTGTCAGATCAGTGACTTTATTCTATCTCAAAAGCAAAACACACGCACATCCCAACATGTCAACTCGAGATACTTCACGTCTTTTAACTAGTCTCCAGAAACCAACGATCCTTTAGCAGGCCCAAAGCAGAGTGAACACCTGCAAACTTGTCAGCAGGACAAGTATGTTCCAGTCATAGACTGCTTGCATTTTGTACTTCCACAGTAGTCTGCCTCCAAATCTCAGCACTCATCTTTGAAAAGTTATTTAATATCCTTACTTAGTGAAAAGTTTAATAAAACTCCACCTTCCCTGGAGTGCCTTTAAACATTTGCGTTAAACGAGTGCCAAAGACAGCACACAAGTATGTACTCTGAAGACTCGAACTGCAGTACTTTTGCCACCTACCATCATACCCTCCCAACACCAGCCATGGAAATACAGGTCCACCAAATGTTCCTAAGCAGGGATCATGAAGCAAGCTTGTGTCATTCAGTGATGCTGGAGCCCTAAAGAGATCATCAGTGATAACTGTTAGCTTCTGCTTGACAACTGAGATACAGCACACCACAGAACAAAAAAGTAAAAAGCTTGTGTTATAACTATCAAGAGACAAACGAGACAAGACTGCTAGCAACACATTACCCTCATGCTACATTTGGTTTGAATTTAAACATAATTTTAAATGTGTCTTCCTTAGAAGCTAGATCTCGTCTTGGAAGCTCTACCCAACTGAACTATAAAGTGAAGTGACCTTAGAAACTGCCTTCTCTTATGGAAATCTACTTCTCAGAAGTGTCTGAAACGCATTTAATTTAAGCCAGAGCCAGTGGCTACACCAACCCAAAACCTGATTAAAATGTAACACCTGAAGTACTAAGACACAGAAACACAAAAGCTAGCTACACTCATCTACAGTTCCACACAGTACAGTTTAAACAGGCGGAAGAAAATGTTCCAGGGGGCAGTGAGAACAAGCTAGTTTTGCTTGCCAGCAAGACAAAGATCTAACTGGCCTACAGTGAAAAAGACACGCAATCGTACTGCTTACCGAACACAGTATAAGAAGTGAGTGTGGTAGTCAGCATAGACAAAGAACTCATCCCCAATGGTGTGGTCTAGAACAGAATGACTATTCTGAAAGTAGTTGAGTACACTCAGTATAGTGCAGTTGCTGTTGTAGGGAGCAAGAGGAGCCACGCAAATGTCTTTCAGCATTACAGTCTCATTGTCAAAAGAAGCAGTTATGTTGACAATAGCATCCTGCAAATCCAGTACCTAGAAAAAACAAACCAAACCATGGTTTAAAGAGAAGCACAAGAAAACATTTCCCTTGCAAGACAGAACTCAAGTTATATTTCTTTAAGTTTCCAGAGAGAGTTGCACATGTCAACAGAAGCACATGACTAAACCTAGGATTTTTGTATTCATACAAAGAATACTTACCAGGTCTCAGCTTCCAAGTCTACATATAACAGATTTTCAGCAAAACATTTTTACAGCATGACTAGGATTTTTAATATGAATATCTAGTGACTGTTTTGATGGATGCATGGCATTACAGATGGAATGCAACTCCACATGGTTATACCCATTAGATATGTTTAGGTCTTACTCTTGGAAAGTCAGTTACCTGATGGAGAATCTCCTTGGTAAGTGGAGGCCCAAAAGGTACATCAGCTCCTGATGGGTAAGGCGAATAGGTGTCTGGGTGGCTGTTTGGTGCTTGAATAATTAGTTGTTCAGTACGAAAGAAAGGCCCAAAGTGTGTGTCAAAGTACTCTTTCTCCTTGCGAGCTTGGCTGCTTGGAGCTGACCAGAGATCTACAGGGTTTGTAGTTGCTTTAACATATACGAAGCCCGAGCAGCACATTGCAATGAAGACCACAGAGAAGAGGATAACAGGACGTGGATTTCTGACACAGAAAGCCCCCCATGATGTGAATGTCATCCTTAGGCCATTCTCAAACCTTTCACCAAGCCTTTCACCACAGGTAATTTTTCCTGTAAGAGCAAGAAGTAAACAGTAGATGTTTGAGACTGACAGTCAGAACCACAGACCAATCCTTGACTGAAGTCAAGGGGGCAGCAACCAGCTTGTACCCAAGACTGCCCCTGCTAATGTAAGATTGCCTTTGACAACAAATAAAAGGCAAGAAGCACCTAAAGATATATAAGCTTTAGAACGAACTACCTCAGCTGCTACACTAATTAAACTACAGGTCTTTAATGGTATGCTTTGAATGGATACACAGATGAGTCAGAACATGCTTAAACTGATTTTAGCATCATGTTGTCCCCTTCACCACCAGCTACAAAGCACTCAAGAAATTCCTACTAGCATAGCTAGATTCATAAACTGTGCACCAGCATCCAGTAAAATTTAGTTAATTGCTACTGTAAAAAAAGAGAGATACTGGCCCAAATACCAGAAGAAAGCCCTCTAAGAATAGATTATATGGCCTAATAATGCTAAGATTCTAGAGCCCATCTACAGGACGGGGATGTAGTTAAACTGAGTTTCTAATAAATCTATACCTCTTATCTGAGACATACCACTGTCATGATGGGAATTCACAGAAAAGGCTATATTGCTGTCAATTGGTGTGTACTCTGAGACAAAGTGCCGCCTCCTGCAAGACAAAAAACCATGTTACACCCTGCTCCCCCAAAAGGTTTCTTACTGTACAACCACCAAAAGATGACAGTCCAATGCTAGAAATAAAACTAGGTATTTAACTCCTCCAGAATCTGTAGGCACCATGTTCCCCCTACACCCATCCACTCAAGAACAGCAATTTCCAGCTTTGTGATCCTCTGGAACAACTTGCAGCCACACTGGCTTATTTAATA
Source organism: Apaloderma vittatum (assembly GCF_000703405.1). Classification (NCBI taxonomy): domain Eukaryota; kingdom Metazoa; phylum Chordata; class Aves; order Trogoniformes; family Trogonidae; genus Apaloderma; species Apaloderma vittatum. The sequence continues at coordinate 12,742 of NW_009731441.1, read as the reverse complement.
AGCTTTTCCAGCTTAGATTAAATACATGTTCTTTATGAATCTTCAGAAGATCAGCAGCATTAACAGCACACAGATAATTTCTTCTAGGTTGATTATAAAACATAAGAGTGATAACATTTGTGAGAGATTTCTCCATTAGAAATGTTTTACTTCATTAGTCAGTTATACCACTTAGCCTGAAAAAACGAGGAAGCAAAGAAAAAGTTCGGTACTTCCTTCCTGTTCTGAAGGCAGGCAAGATATAGTACAGAACACTTACAAGACCTATATGGTTTATACTCATTCCTGATACCCAGAGCAGGAGATAAGTTCAATAGCCTCGTCATGGTAATCTAATCAGACCTTCAATTACAGCAGGATGTTTTGGTCTATGAGCCAGACATCTCAAAACCCCTTACCTTTTCGTGTGGTTTATTAGGCACGTGGCACAGTACGATAAGGCTGTTGAATATGTCATAAGCTTGTTGTACCCACTATACTTTTGCATATATAGATTTCACTCTTATTATACAGCAATTTCAGATTCCTGGTCACAACTAACAATATTAACGTTGCACTGAAAGTAAGTACCACCATACTTAATGATATTAGAAAGTGGAAAACACTATTAATATTAATAGGTTTCCACTGCTCTGGATTGCCAGCACACCCACCCTAAAGCATTTATAGGTACGGCTACTCATGCATTTTACAAGCAAGCATCACACAGTACAGAGAAGTTGTCTTGCTGTCCCTTACTTTCCAAAGTGCTGTTATTACTGGAAGCCCAGTTTATTAGTTTCTTTTTTTCCAAAGCTGGAGACAAAGTAAAAGTATTCATGACTTAGTTTGCAATAGGGCAGGGATTGTTTTGTTAGAAGTATCAATCTGCAGGAAAACTATGCTATGATTGCACGTTGCTGCCAATACTAGATCCTGCTCTCTCCCAATGATCCAGAACTGAGTTCCTACAATCCCAGTCAAACTTGGTAGTGATTCTCTCCACCCCAGCCATATTTCCTAAAAAAGTATGATGTATTAAACGCTTTGTTGTACATGTAACAACACTTAGAAGTAACATAGGTTTTAATAAAACATTCTGTGGTAAATAGGCCTCTCCAACACTGAAATCTTCCAGTTCATTCCTATTGCAACTTAAGGAATAAGTGATTTGAGGAAGAGAGCAAGATTGCAATTCTACTTTGTCATGTGGGTTCTCCAAGATACTAGTTTATTAGTGCACTGACCTAAACTTAAGCATTGTAAAACCCCACAGCTTCCAGAGAAGTTTGACATTTGAATATGCAGGCAGTTCGCTGCTCCTGGAAGGGAGCAGTCTGGTACCTTAATGTACATCATCCATGAACAGGCACAGCTGAACGGAGATTTTACTACAAAGGCTTAATGTCAGCCAGGAGAAGGAGATATATGTACTTCCTCAGACTTCTGCACACTCTTACATTCTTGCTTATTAAAGTTGAATACTTGTGTATTTGACCCTGTAGCTAGGGATCTTACGAGAGCTGTGCATCAGCTAAAGTGACTTCTGCGCTCACTTTCCACCCCTCTCTGTAAATATAACCATCTGCTGCAGAACAGGACTTTTATTTGGCTGAAGAAGTAGAGACACAAGCATTCTGTTTTTGGCAAAGGAACTCTGAAAGAAAAGGCAAAGCGACTTTCAGAGCTGAGCATTTTGACCAATTTACCTGTAACACCAGACTCCAAAAACTAGTGCAAAAAATATCAGTAGAAATCCCATGTAGGAGATCCACATGATGACATACACAGCATCCAAACCAAACAAAAGCCAAGGAGCAGGCAATGGAGGAGGTTGAGGTTTTGGACCACAAACAATTGAACAGTCCTGACAGCTGCATGGTCCTGTTGAATCATCCACAGACTCGTTACAGCCTTTGGTAGCATTGTTCATAGGATTCATGCCATGGACAGGAACATCTGTGGCAAATCACAAGTTGCAGAGCCAGTTTACTACCAGGTAAAAGTTCACACTTACACTAGCTTCCCAGTTAAACTACTTAACCCTTTATATGAAAACCCCTAGCCTACATATGGAGTATCTTTTCTCAGTCTTAATGCTGAAGAAGCCTCTGCCTTTCCACAGCAGGTACCAACTATTTATGGTTGTCTACTGACTAAGTGACTGGTCACATTTTAGAACACTTGAGTCTATAAAACTAATAAGCACACGCTTCTATCATCCCAGCAATGATTTCTTATTGTCATTATCTATCCAGATGGTGAAATGTGTAACAAGTTCCTTACAAAGAAACCCTAAAGGATCAGGCTACAGCCCTGGTTTCCTAAGGAATACAGTTGCATAAACTCAGTCCATCCCTTAATAAGCTTGAGAGACCTATACAGCAAGAAGCTAGGTACAAAGCAAGCACGAAGTATGACTTGCAAGTAAAAAAAACCAAACAAACAAACAACCAAAACACAAGATAATCAGTGTATCTTGCATTACTTTGAAAACCTCTGACTACAGACATTCATCACTGGGCAGCAACAGTTTAATGAATAGGTATATTAGATAAGAGAGAGGCTTCAAAGGCAAGGACTGGTCAGTTTCTTACCTGAAAAGATAGGAATAATGCTGAAAGGAGTTTGCCCATTGTCTTTACTAAACATGTACTCAATCCAGTTGGTTGCATTGCAGTCCTTGACATCCTTCCCACACAGTAGCCCCAGTGCTTTGACATTACTTGATGGAGCCTCCACATCTTTGCAGGCATTATACATTGCTAGGAAGAATACAGGAAGGTAGAAGAGTGATTAAACTGGTATTATTTGAGTGAGCATTCCAAGTATTTCCAATAATTACAGACTCACCCAGTTCAAAGATCATGCTTATAGCTTTCAAGATGAAAGATCTTAAGACAGTGAAATAACGCTTTCTGTTGTATCTACAGTACTCAAGGTTGCACTGCTTTGTTTCAACTATCCAACTCTGAGCAGGCCATCTGAATCTGCATTACGCTAGCACCTACTTCACCATTTGAGAGGGAACAGTACTTAATGTATTTCCTTTCAGGGAAAGTTATGACATATTTAAGGTACTTTTGACATGTAGGCTACACACAAATTTTTAGGTGTCTCAATTTGATTAAAGGATACTGCACAAAGTGCACAAAGACAATTAATGCTTCAAGTTTGCTATAAAAGCAAAATGCAACCCAAATTTGTTTGTTCTTAGAAAAAAAAAATCTTTGACAAAGGACTAGAACAGTCCATTTCAAGAGGAGTGAGTGCCTCTTGAGAACCACTGCAGTACACTGTGTACTAACTTCACTATCATACTTGCCAGTTTCAGTCTCAGGTAGGCTTTGGAAATACAACATTTGGCAACAGCTATTTTTTTTGAAGTTGAAGTCATCAGGGCTATCAGCTATTAACCATTTGTACAGTTGTTCAGTCTCAGCTGAATCTCCAAAAACACTATTATCAGGGTAACCTCTCCTATCCAGATAGAGGTGTTCAAGTAGCTTTAAGGTACCTATCCTATGCCTCAAACTTTAAAAGACAGTCAAAGAGACACCTCTCCCTCTTAATTCTTCCTGAGAGAGTACTGGTCCTGCTACTTTGACAAAAGCCTGGGTAAATTAACACACTGTTTACTCACCATTTGCAAAGCGTTCTCCAATAAAATACTGTAGTTCTGTAATGCTACTTTTGTTCTCTTTTAAAACGGGATCATAATAAGGTATGGTGCTTGTAACATTCAAAAATTCAGACTGATTTGGACTGCAAGTCAGTTCACAGAAGAGGTTTATCAAGTTGTAAAAACATGATGGACACCTGTGTAGAAAAGTCAACAATCAGATTAAGAGGTAAAGATGTAAGGCATATCTGATCTGATATACACATTAAGCATAAACATTCCACTCGGAGCAAGAGAACAAAATATTTAAATTCTGCAAGTTTTTCATCAGCAATACAACATTAGTTGGTGCTTTAAATTGCTTAATATTCATCAGTAGCATCATCATTCACTAACAAGATTGTTTACCTCAAATAGCAGATACAAGCAGAATTTTACTAGAATTTGAAGGTAAACTTAACTGCTGCCAACAGGAAGGCTTCTGTTAGAACACAACAACTCAACAGTACTTTGTCACCCTCTTCTGAAAGCTTCATTACAAATACAGTAGTCTGAAACTAACTAAAGTTATGTTTATGCTACCAACTAAGTCAATCCAAACTGTAAGCAGTTGGTTCATGAAATTAAAGCCTCCTGACACAGATGAGGAAGTTTTAAATGAAATGACCACCTTTTCTACAGTCTATTTAAACAGAAGAGTCTTAATGTGGTTTCTCACTACATTACAAAGCTCTTCTTGCTTTGTCATTCATTGCCATACCTGGAGAGAAACTGCAGAGGCAGCTGCAAGTTGTTTTTCAAAGTCTGAAGCTGATGAACATCACAGCAAGTGCTAACATTCCCGAAGAATAAACCTGGACAGAGTTCCTTAAATAAAAACAGTATTGATATCAAGAGGGATGGAAGGAAAAGAACATTTAAGACTTCAGAACTTATTGTAGTTAGGGGTTCTGCTTCAGCATATTTCAGAAGACAGTAGCTGTTGCTGTAGGAGAGGCATAGGAAAAAAAATATCAGTCTAGCCAGTGAAATTCTTTAGAGAACAAGGAGACGAATCACTTCTTCTATTAAAGTCATCGCTTCCTTTTAAAACGCTCCTTCAGATGATCTTTAGTCATCACAGGCTATATATAGAATAATGGTGTTTGAGAATCTGTTAGTAAGAGGACAACACGTGTCTATCCAAGTTGAAAGTGCTCCTGCAGCTCAGTGTACCTTCCTGATAGTAACACATTCTGAAGTCTCCAAAGGCAAGCCACTAACCACAAAACAACCAATTACCTGAAAGAGCTATTCCATGTTCAGTTTATAGAAGAGAAATGCATTTAATACAAGTATAACTGATAGTAACATAAAAGAACTGTACATCAAGTCTTCAGAAGCAGCACAGCACAGCAGTCAGCACACCTACATACTTAAGTCACTCCTGTCACCAGCCAAACTGTCATTTAACTCTGTGGCCATTTCACACTTTCAAAGCTTTGAACGGTCATCTGTCAGAAGGCAAGTCTAGCAATATCAACCTGTATTATGCATCAAACACACAAACTCTATTTTGGCTGTCATTTTGTTCCCTTTGATAGCCAAAGCCCAGATAAGGAAATATAGTCTCACAGTCAAGGAGACTGAACTTTGTCCAAGTTTGCTCTATTTCAATGAGTGTCAGTTCTTGCCTTCCTATCTAAGGAAGAGCTCAGGAATGATCATCCAATGGAAAACATAGTTTACTCTGTCCTTCAGAGACCAGAAGGGCATAATGGCACAGTGTATCGTAGTTTGGAAGGGTCTAAAAAAATCCCCAAACCACCAACAGAAACAGTCCAACTAAAGAGTGCTCAAACCAGTGAGGAAAATATGTAGGAAGATGAACCAATCCTGTATTTAAGGTTATGTTTGTGAAAGTCTGTAATCACATGTTTTGGAGACTTCTCGTATCTCTGAACGGAAACTGAGGTAAATTACCTTCACATAGTTGGGGTTATGAGCTATACCTGAGAAATCAGAGATAACCTCTTCACTTTCTCCCTAAGTTAGGATGAGAAAGCTAAAGGACATAGCACAGGTCCAACAGAATCCAATGCAAAACCTGAAGTAATTTAAAATTAGGTGAGTTATTTTTTTAACAGCAGACCTCCAAAAGCAGCTCACCTGCATTAAGTCATAGCCATCCTCTGGTAGTGCTACTGGCGGTCCATCATAAGCACAGTTGTATCTCTTGTCTCCAGAAGCGACTCCACACTCCCCATACCAGACACACAATTGAGAGAGTACCTAATCAACACAAGAGAACTGATTAACTGCAAGGAACAGTTGCCAAATTCCTCCCCCACTGTAAAGTTTATGTGCTACCATTCTAAATGTCTTTTACAATCCAGAGTAGATAGCTTCCTGCTCATTTAAACATCAGCATGTACTACATAAAACACCCACTAGCAAAAGCATGTGTTTTTGATGGGGTGCACATCACCACTGATCTTCAGCTCAGCTCCCCACCTCTCCTTGCCCAGTCTAGAAGCAGGAAGCACATACCTTATACTTGGTCTTAAGTATAGGCCATACTTCAGAAAAGTCTAAATCAATACTTGAAACATCTCCAAATACAAGGTGATGCAGAAAATTTGTTCATGCAAGACAATGTATTAGTGGGTTAGGCCATCACTTAAGAGCACATGAGTCAGTGTACAGGGAGGTAAGTGCATTGCTTATATGCACTTATTCCACCTTTTAATCCTTTTTACAAATTCAGTCACTTGCAGTGACTGATTTAGGAAGCAAAAGCATAAAGAGGATTCTGAAACAGAGCTCCACACCTGCCATAAGATGCCACATATGTCACAATCTCAAAAGATGCTCTTTATCACCACTTTCAAGCCTAAGCATGCAACATTTAAATAGGCTTTTACTGCTAACAAAAAAACCACCAAGTTTTATTTTAAAGTTGTTTCTATTTAAGGGACTACTGAAAAATATAGAAATTGGTTCTTTATTACGGGCATAGAAGAAACTGAAAAAGGACAACGGCACCTTGCAAGCCTTGTACTTTTGCTCAGTGGTACTGACATTAAGACATCTGAAATGTTAAACCAAAATATTTATTCTGAAAATTAAAACATTTAATGCAATAACAAGTTATTTACAAAGGCCTTAAGACAGCTTCAAGGTTTTCTTATGCACCTAGGATAAAAGCAGATCAAGCAAATACTTACTGCACTTCTGACAGCTTTGATCTGAAGTTTGCATTTTTATCTCCTGAACAACCTTGACCTAGCATTTGCAGAAACACCATATGCTTACACTGCAAGGACAGGCTGCTGTGATTTGTTCTTGACCATGAATAATACTGTTCACTGATAGGGGGCCCTGAAAGGCTGTATTCATAATACCCAAAAGCTACCCAGAATTACAATGCCTTTACGACGTCCATTTTTGTGCTGAACAATACTGACACTTCTTCA
>NW_009731441.1:0-5655 GCF_000703405.1 Apaloderma vittatum | reverse complement strand
GTTGTGTGTGGGGGGGGGGGTGGGGGGTGGGGGTTGTGGTTTGGGTTTGGGTTTTTTTTTGGTCCTCTCTCCCCCATCAGGGACAATTACCTGAGCCTGTTAGAACTGTTTTCCCTTTAACTTACCCTAGGCAACATGGCCTGCTTCAAAGTTACTCACTACAAGCCAGGTCAAAAAGTCAGTTTAAGCACCACTCACCCAGATGACTATTTCATTTGTCTGCTCTAGCATTTCTTCTAGCTAAACTTCTAACTAGCAGCAGCTTGTTACACCAAGTATCAACATACGCTTACACACAAGTTTGAAAGCATCCCCAAAGACTGTACTTCTAAATACTGAATGTTTAACATCAGCATAACCCAAAAAGTTAAATTCTCACAACTCAGAGACTATTTACAGAACTGCATTCTAATTTTGTTCATGCACAAATCAAAGAAGTCAACACTTCCTTGATGAAAATTTATAAGTCCTTATCTTCATCTCTGCTTCCTTATATCTGTATGCTGCAGTTTTAATAGCAAACAATAGCAGGCAAAGAGGATGGTTTAGTGTTTGTATGTACCAGTGGCAGAAATGGATTAATCACCTCTTCAAAAGGATGCACAGGTTCACTGCTACTCTTGCAAAAGGACAAAGAATTCTGAGCTGCTTACTACTGCCTGTGAAAACAGAACTAGGTATTTCTTCAATATCAGGTTGGCTTCCATGTTTAGTCTAGAATGGTTTGTAATCGTACTTTCTGCAAATACTTTCTAAAACCCACTTTCTATGCCCAATTAAGTTTTGTTATCTAAACTCCTGTTATTTTTTAAACCCTCACAAAATCTTCAGAAATACTTAGCTTCTTCCAAGAGTCGAAAGCATGTTAAAAATGGTAATGCAGTTACCAGTTAAAAAAAAACAACTTACTACACAGAAAAACTTAAAAGTAAATTTCAGCTGGTATCAGGCTGACTCATAGTTCCATTGTTTTTAAAATGTTATCCGTGTTTCAAGGTAATACTTTCTTGGTTCTAACTACACAGACACAAAATAAAACAAAAGCTGTATTATGTCCATAAACTTACCTACAAGGCTTTCCACTATCATTTTCAGGACAGAACATAAACCAACTGGTACACAACATTTGGTCATGCACCGAAAAAGTATTCAGCTAAACACACAAGAAGATAATACAAGATGGAGTGTTTGAGCCTAGTGTTAGTTTACACTTAGGATCTGAATCGAGAATTTAGAACCATATTACTGAAGTTGCATATAAATAAAACCTACAATGGAAAACCCAGCAAGTTTATCACTTAAACTTTCAAACTGTTTAGAAAAGCTGAACAGATAAGTTACTTTTAACCACTGGAAGATTGCTTAGACCTAGAACTACAAGTCTGAATACTTCGATATTAACACTAAGAATACGATTTCAGAGACAATCCAAGATTATATATCTTATGCTATGACCTCCAGGATCTCTCTGAAGTCTGAATTTGTTCTATGAATCAGTAAGCTTTGGCGAACCTTGTTTTACAGTGGTTGAACCAAGTCAATAAGCTTTAAAAAGCCCCACCAAATAATCCTAGATCAGCAGCCTAAGGTCACCAAAACAGCTTTCAAATGTTTAGAAGTGAATAGTATATTCATCACAGAGTCAGCCACAAAATATGGGAGAGGGCTAGTCTCCTAGGGTTCAGACAGTATTCAGGGAGAGCACAAGTAGCTACTCCACTACCACTAATAAGATACAGTTCTTCCCCCAAAAAACCCTCTAGTAAAAACTAAGTTACAGAATAAGAAAAGTACTTTGCTCTTTCCATTCTTTCAGAACACTCCCACACTGTCAGGAAGAGATAGGGATGAGTAAGTATGGTTGTAAATAAGTCACAGGTAAAGTTACTGCTTGCGGAGTTAGACCTTCCAGTCACCTAAGATCTGGGTGAACAATTGTCTTTCTTAAATAGGTGAAAGACCTCCTAGTGCCAAGATTAACAGATGAATGCTGCATTGAACCCAACTGCCTTCTATGCAAGGCAAGATAGTCCACAGAAGTAACACATGGCTGGGTTTCAGTGCTTTTTATCTATTGGGTGCTTTTTCTGTGGGTTTTTTTTTTTGAGGAGGGGAAGAAGACCAGGTTGGGAGTTGGGAGTGTTTCATTGTTTTTAAAAAAAACACAAACAATCACATTACTAAGTGCTTCATATTTTAACACAGGGCTTTCCTAAGTACTTTATAAAGCAATAGCAACATAACCTTAGATTAACCCTGTTCCCTCCTGTCCACAGTACATCTTGGAAGCCACCTGTCAGTACACTAACAGCAGCCTTCAGTGCATCCCCAGAGTTCAGAAAACTGTATCCCTGCTTCTGGTAGACTTACTCTGTTTGAAGAGAAGTTTGCTCTCAGGTCAGAGCTCCAGAAGTCCCAGTAAATAACTCATACACAAGCAAGTATAAGCATTCCATGACTGTTTACATTCTACAAAGGCTCTGTTTACAGTTTTCTGGTTCCCAGGCATTATCACTTGTTTGCAATAAAACTAGTGTTCTAACAGATCATAAACACATTTACTTCAGTCAAAGTTTCTTCGACTGCGTGTGGAAACAAATCAATAATCTTCAATACTTCCAGTAACATCAGCCACCACCAACAATGAATATGTAGCTGTTAAGCAGACAAAGAACAATGATGATGCTGTATACAGAAACAGTAACAATTTGTAGTCTTGCACATACCAGATGACAAGTGAACATTGTTTGGTTCTGCAAATTAGTATTACTAATATGTGGAAAAGGCAACAGCATCAGATACAGCTGTTTCCCCTTCCTTCATCTATGATGGTATATCTGGGATCTTGCAGGGCAAGAAGAAAGATTCCAGCATAGTCTTGCCCCCTAACTCCCTTAATGTCTAGCCCACATCACACTTAATAGCTGCCCACTACGTTGAGAAACTGACCTCTAGGGAAACACAATATCACACTATCCTCGATAAATGGCAAGACTGGTTTCATAGAATCATGGAATGGTTTGAGTTGGAAGTGTCCTTAAATATCATCTAGTTCCAACTCCCCTGCCATGAGCAGGGCCACCTCCCATTGGACCAGGCTGATCAAAGCCCAGTTTATGGAAGCAGGTAACCTGGGGCAGATCTGCAAACTTGACCTGAAGTTGCACATTACCTCAGAGTCCTCCCTATGTGCAGAGGTGGTCCAGGGTCTAAAGGAAATTTTCAGGGTTTAGTTCTTACTTTGTCCCTTACAGAAACCTATCGTTCAGAGGCAGCCAGCTGACAGGCAAGCTTTGTCTGCCAAGCTCCTCTTGTTCCTTTGCTCATAGGTGAGGGACTGTCCCCTTTCAGACAGAAAAAAATCATTAGCTACTCTTGGTCAGGCAAAGCAATCCCCAGTCGTGAAGTTATCCAAGCTCACTTGACCTTGACTTTCCTGTCATATGTGAAGTAGGAAGAGAAATTCGCAGCAACAGTAATGGTTCAGTATACGTGGAATCGAGTTGGTGTTAGCTGACGATTTACTGGGAAAATACACACTGCATGCATGATCGGAAAGCACAGCGCCCCTAATCAGCAGCTGTCTGCATCTAAGGCCATCAGCACCAAAATACCTCTGATGCCCTGCAGGGGAGTAGTAGTAATACTGCATAACACCTAGATTGTTTTGTCTACTGCTCAACAAATACTATTCAGTTATACCAGCTATTCCCTTCAGTCACCTCCTCGCTTCTAGGAATGCTTCCTCACTTTCCATCCAGAAAGACTATGAACAAGTCACTCCTGATTTTCCAGGAAGTAACTTAAAGCAGGTCGTCTTCTGAAGATATGTTGCCATCCCTGTCAAACAAGCTGCTTCACACAAACATTTCAGAACTTCGTGCCCAAGGTCAGGTAACAAACACTGTGAGCCACTTGGCAAATCTGAGACAGAGCGGGACTTTAACATCTTCCATTAACATCTTCCCACAGGATTTCAGAAACCAAATATATCCTACAGCTTGGGAATCCCCATCGCTGATAGGAAACCCATGTCCAACCTTACGTAGCCACTAATTTGACAGCTCATGTTTTAGTATAGTTATACAAGGATTAACTCAAGAGAGCTGCCATTAAGCACACAAGATGTCATTCTGTGCATTACAATGCTCATAAGAGAACAGGAACAGTTTCAAGACTGCATCCTCCTGTAAGTTTACATTCAGGAATGAGATTCAAGGAGCCAAGATTTCTAATGTACCTCTTAGATAGTATTAACAGGTAGTTATTACCAACTAGTAACAAGTTAGCTGGCACAAGTCTTGTGTCATGCACTGTTCAGAGTGAAAGATACCCCTACACAGGCTGAACACTTCAAGTTCACTGTGAAAGCATACACAACAGAAGGACTGCAAACTGAAGTGCTACTCTAGTCCACTGACTTTGTGAAAGAAAAACACAACACAGAGAACTTCGGTTTATGCACACCACAACTGAAAGTATGAAAACATTACACTACCAGGATAACTGAAGAAGAGCACAGATTCACTTTCACAATGCTTCTCTTCTGCAAGCATTTAACACTATATAGGCTCAGTCTACCTGAAGGACCACCTTATCTTTGGAAGATAAAGGTTCACTCTGTGGAGTGTTAAGCTGCAAAAAGTGTTAATAGCAAAAAAAAATTTTTAAAAATCAAATTTTGCCTTCTTACATTACAAAATTGAAAACTGCATGGTTAAAGTAATTTTTCAATGTTTACTTCTTATAAACCACAAAGCCACAACCTCAACAAGGATCCTCTAAATCTCAGGAGAACTTGTTTCAAGCTCCTCTAGGCTCAATATCCTCCTGTCACACAAAGGAAAGTATCTTGTTGTTTCCTTACCAGCCTAGAACACACTTCATTACTACAAGATGGCATTGCCTTTCAAAAGTATTACACAAAGGAGGGTTGGTAAGGTGTTAAATCTACTACCTATCCACCTGGAGATCATGAGTCATTCCTAAACAATCACCTTCTCCAGTGGTAATAGAAGAATGAGTTTGTAGCTTTCTGTTCAAGCTCTTTAAAGGTTGAAGAGGATACAAGAACAGGAGAACCTCAGCACACACACAGGATGACAGACCTGTGAGTTTAAAGAGGGTTCGGCATAAAATTTGACATAGAAAGTTTGTTTCGAAGTTGGTGGGTGGGGGGTGTGAAGATAAAAAAAAGGCAACAACAAAACACAAAGGCTTACAAGACACTCCTTGTTTCTCCAGAACAAGGTGGAGTATCTCATTCCTATCTTGGTCTACAGCATAAACAAAACATGACTGAGAAGAGGAGAACGAATGTCTTACAGCATTTTTTCCTAAGGTATCAAGAAGTCCAACTTACTCTACTCCTTAATTTTAAAGGAAGCACATAGGTTTAACACCAGCACATCAATAACCAGCAGACCTTACTGGGCACAGACTACCACTTCCAGGAAGCTGTCACCTAGCATAAGAAACACTGGAAGCAAACCGAACCGGACAGCGAGGACATATGCAAGCCTCTGCCCAAGCATGTGACCGCCCGGCTACTCACATGCACGGAGCATTGCATAACCGGGGCACGCCACGGGACCAGCTGCTGCGGGCTGCAACCGCAGGGCCGAGCACTGCCCACAAACAGCTGCAACTTCGCCA
>NW_009731440.1:0-523 GCF_000703405.1 Apaloderma vittatum | reverse complement strand
ACGCATTCTTAGTTCAGGGCTAGCACCCATGTGTGGCTCCAACAGACAGAATGCCTGAATCTTTGGATTTCCAAACCTTCCCCAGTGGTTATTGATGACGAAAACTGCTTGGGCCAACCGTGTGTCACATTTAGGCCGTGAGACTGTGGCATGCTGTTTAATCAGCCTATTAATACATTCCACTCGGGCCCAATCTTGAACCGTGCCAGTGAAATGTGACCCACTGTCACTTTGGATACTCTCAGGGGTGGGTAAAACGCTAAACCACTCACTCAACACTCGCACAGCTTGGTCCCCAGTAGCAACACTGGCAGCTGTAGCCCTTGTCAGTCCTGAAACTAATTCCACTCCCACCTTTAATGGTCATGATCTTCCCATTTCCAGTAGGCGCTGCCATTCCTCTGCCCTCCATACCTTGGTGCCGCCTATTTCCCACCAGTTGGACTCCCGGTGACATACCCACTCAGCGGCACCCATGAAGGTCGCATAGGAGTCAGCGTGAATGGCAGTAGCACCCTTCTCA
>NW_009731439.1:0-5632 GCF_000703405.1 Apaloderma vittatum | reverse complement strand
GCCGGCCGCGGGCGGCGCGGGCCCGGAGGAGTACAGCATCCCGCCGCCGGTCTCACAGGTACTTACCAGAATCGTCCAGAGAAGGCTCCACTGACTGTCTCGTAGTTCCTTTAAAGGAAGAATAGAAGTAGCTTGTTGAACTCTGAGATCTCGTCACATGCTCCTCTCTAGGAAAATCTAAATTGTGCTCAGACTGTAGCGCAGCTCATTTTTCGGGAGAAGTGGGTTGCCTTTAGCAGATGTGCAGGACGTTCTTAATACTTATGTTTTTCATATGAGTGAAAGGCTTTACATACTGAGAGAATAAGAAAGTAGAGTGTCTTTACAAATAAGTGATAAAACAAGAAGGGGAGTGTGTGCGTTTTTTTCATGTTAGTGATGGAATAGAGAGAGGAATGTCCTTTGTGAATGAGGGAGTGTCAGGATGCAGTCTGTGAGGAGAAGATAATGAGACTCCTGGACCATTAAGGGCTATTAATTAAGTCAACGGCAAGTATGCTCTGAACTTTTGTGTGCAGGCTTAATAGGCCCATGAATATTAACTTCTCCGTCCTATGAATATTAACTTCTCTGGGTGTCATAAAGTTGGAGTTAATGAAACATGTGATGTGTGTTGTTAAGGGGGGTACATGTTAAGGAGGAACGCGGAATAGGCAGATTGGGAAGCCTGCACCTCCTGAGTACCTCAGCCACTGGGGAAAGGGAGAAGGTTTCATGTGGCTGGGAAATTGGGATAAAAGGAGGCTGCATCCTCCGGCAGTTTGAGAGACCTCACTGGGACTTGGCAACTCCAGTGAAATCTCCCTTTATTCAAATAAAGCTAAGACTCCTCTGTCTTTCTGAACACTGACCTCTGGCAACGTGATTTTCCATAAAGTAGGAACATTCTGAAGCAGGATAGATCACAGTTCTTCATGTAAGTAACAACGATTCTGTGTTCTGTAGGGAAGTTTTCACTCTTGCCAAGAGAATGATTCTGTGCAAGTGGGCAGATGATGTTAATAACAAATATTCTTACTATGTTCTTCTGTAATTACAATTCAAATATTTTTTGTTGCTATCTTGTAGTAGTTTCAAGTCTAGAAACATTTTGCCTGACTGTTGTGTCTTTTTCCTAGGGTAAATGGAAAAACAAGGAGAGAGTGCTTATTTTCTCCTCTCGTGGAATTAATTTCAGAACAAGGCACCTAATGCAAGACTTAAGAACACTGATGCCTCACTCTAAAGCAGGTAGGGTTAGGCATCCTCTCTGACTTAATTTTCAGAACACTTTTAAACCAAGAACTTGTAATAATCTGTTATTTTAAAAAATGTATTACATAACTGTTTTGATTTATCTTAAACAAAAAACAAACCCCTTTTGAGTCAACAAATATGTCAGCTGTCATTGTATTGTAATAATTTCTGGGAAATTGCACCTATCGCCTCAGTCCTCTAAATGCACAGATGCTTTTGTTGCTATGTTTATTTATTACATTATTTATTACAGCCTTCCAAATGTTTTTCTTGTCTTCCAGATACTAAAATGGACCGTAAAGACCAGTTGTTTGTAATTAATGAGGTAATCAAGTTCACTAGTGAGGCTTTTTTATTTTCTTGGGAAATCGAACGTGCAAGAGAAAAGGGCAACCAAGTTCAAAGGATCTCATAGTTTCAGGAGTTTTATAAGTTCATCAGCGAAAAAGATTGATATTCATAAAGCACTCGTGTTAAAACAAGGAGTTGACTTTTGATTAATAAAACCAAAATGAAACCTTTAATTAAACACAGACTTTCGTCATGAAGAAATAAAACAGAATGTGCCTTTCTGTGTAGGTGTAAGGTGTATTAGAGTTTACACTTGAGGAAAGCAGGGAACACGTGCAGCCAGGCCAGGCACTGTGGTATAGGACATCAGTAGTTCTGAAACTAGAACCTAACCTCACAGCTCCAGCTCTAATATTTATATCCTGGAGAGCTTCTGAGGTTGCTTGTAGCATTAATGAAGTTATGACTCCTGGTAATAAATACGCTAAATGGTTCAACAAAACAAGTTCTTCAAATTAAGTTTGGAGATTGGTGGGTGTAACTCATTAAGACATTTGCTTTAGAACTTATATTTTAGAAGGAGGGAAGGTTAAGTTTTGTAAAATGTCTTCAGAATTTTGTAAACGGCTAATTTGATGTGTTTTGTGCAGGTGTGTGAAATGAAAAACTGCAATAAATGCATCTTTTTTGAAGCCAAAAAGAAACAGGATCTCTATATGTGGTAAGGAAATGTTAAATTTTCTTATATTTCCGTATATAGGTGCAACTGCTTCTGTTCTATCTGAAGTTTCTTACTTTAAGAGTGAAGATGCATGAAATAATGTTGTTAGTAAAATCTGTACTGATCCTAAATTTCTTTGGGTAGTGCAAGTTTACAATGCATGGCCAGCTTTTGTAGACTGTTAACAGAAGCATTTATAAATATGCTAAAAGGAACTCGATAATGCTATAAAAGCAACTGAAATTACCAGTACAGAAATAATTGGTTGGAGTGTACTGTAGAAATACCTTATGGCCGATGCTGTTTTTCTTTTCTCTCTTCCCCACTACCTGTCCTCGGCAGGCTTTCAAATATACCACAGGGACCATCAGCTAAATTCTTAGTGCAGAACGGTAAGTTGGTTGGCATTGTTGTGTTTGGACTCTTGGTTTCTCATCTGTACAGTTTTTCCATAAGTACTAAAACGATTTTTTTTTTAAAAAAAAAAAAATCACTGTAGTTCACACGCTGGCTGAATTGAAGATGACGGGAAACTGCCTGAGGGGCTCACGGCCCCTTTTGTCTTTTGATCCAGTAAGTATAGCTTTTGTTTTATCGAGTGTGCTTTTGTTTTCTTTGCATGACTATTGCAATTAGCTTCGTATGTAAAATTACACTTTTTTCTTTGTAGATATTTGACAAGGAGCCACACTACGCCCTGCTAAAAGAATTGTTTATTCAGGTGAGTCTGTACTCCTGATGTCCAGCATTTCTTCCTCATTGGAAATCGGTTTTGTCAACATATTTTAAAATCTCAAGTGTTTTTTTAAGTAGTAGTTTCACACTTCTGAACTTGCAAAAAGTCTTAAAGGATTAGGGTAACATACCTAAAATCACTGGGACACTTGTTCTTAAATTTTGACATGTAAGCTGGGATTAAATTAAATTAAAATGAATTAAAAATAAACCATTTCTGTTTGGCCTCCTAAATTACAGGTATTTAAAGATATTGCCTTTTTCTACAGATATTTAGTACACCACAGTATCACCCCAAAAGCCAGCCTTTTGTAGATCATGTTTTCACCTTCACCATTACAGATGAGAGGATCTGGTTTCGGAATTACCAGGTTAGTAGTCTCTCTTAGGTCTTCGAGAGGAGCTCTGGAGTAATTTCATATTAAATCCATTAATTACAATAAAATGAGAAGAATAATTATTACCAGGATATGCCAACACCTTGTGCTTGCACAACATAGTTTAAGTGTCTCAAAATGCCTTGCCTTCTCCCATATCTCTGGAGAGAGCCTGTTTAAGTTGGTGCTTCAGTGTCAGTTCTGTTAGTTGTGATTCTGTGATGGTTGTCTCGGTAACAGGAAGTACTAGCCAAAGCCTAAGCTCTGCTTGCTTTTTAACCTTCCTTGCTGCTTGAGACCCAAATGTGCTGGAGCTTACTTTCTAAAGGAGGAATTCACAAATATCTAGAACTCTCTTAAGTACTTGCTTAAACCTAAAAGAACTGCATTATATACAGCATTGTGTTTATACAAGTCTAGGGTATCGGCTTTCAGCAGCATCTGTCTTGGATTTAAATTCAATAGTGCACAGTGCTTACAAGGACATACTTTTATTTCCCATGGATTGAATCAAAGTGTATTTTTATTTCAGATAATAGAAGAAGATGCGTCTCTTGTAGAAATTGGGCCTCGTTTTGTCCTGAACCTCATAAAAATCTTCCAGGGCAGCTTTGGAGGACCAACACTGTATGAAAATCCCCATTACCAGTCCCCAAATATGGTAAGCAGCTGTCTACTCTTTCATTTAGCAGCTAGCAGTTGGACTTGGATGTCGTAAAGGTCTTTTCCAAACTAAATGATTCTATAATTCTGTAACGTCTGTCTGCGCAGGAGGGTCATGTATGCCTCTCCCTTGGGCCCTTTGTACAAGGAGTGCCCTAACTGATCACAGTGTGAGAACAGAGTAGTTTTGTAAAAACTGAATGAATGCAAACTTCGTGTCACTGAAAAGACGGCATTACACTGAGGATTTTGACAGTTAAGCAGAGAAATTACCACCAGTTTGTTCAATACCTGTGTTTTCTTGTATCTTGCTTGTTTGAAACCTGACATAATTTAATTTACTATTTTTATAGCATCGACGGATGATAAGATTGTCTGTGGCGGCTAAGCTTAGAGAGAAACAGCAAGTGAAGGAAGTACAAAAGACTAAGAAAAAAGGGACTAAAGTGCTTATTGGTGAAGATCCCACTGAAGTGGTCTTTGAAACTCCAGCTGAAGAAAAGCCAGTGGAAATACAGCTTGTGAAACCAGAATCAAAGCCAATTGTTAAAGATAAAAAGAAGCTGCGCAAAATTCAGAGGAAGAAGCAAAAAAAACTTTTCAGAACTGAAGCATCAGCATAAATGTTACAAATGATGAAACTAGCTATATTGACATAATACTGAAAAGATTTGTTTTTACAGGCAAAACTAATTGTATTTCAGTTTTAAATAAAGAAGATAACAATTTCTTTATTAAAATTGAGTTTGCACTCTTATTGTGTTCCTTTCTTTGAGAGGATTCTGGGCTTTTAAAAACAACGTGGCAACAGGGAGGGGGAAGTAAGACCCTCCCAAGTATTTCTGCTTTTGAGAACTGGCCTTTTACACTTGAATACCTCTGAGCAACAACTCACTGTAACATGGACAACGAATAAAAATAAGAAGGTGGTCATTTGTGCTCACCATGAACTGGAAATCGAAAGTCAGCTCAACTGGTCTGACACTTTTCTCTTTTGGGGAGTGGTATCATTTGTTATTTTCCTTCTCTTAATCACTAGGGACTGCAAAGGGTTATGTCCTCTTAAATTGCTTTTATTGTTTAATTAATAGTACAAAAGCTGCTAGTTTTGCTTGTGGTGGGTCCTGTACCTACGTAGACTGTTGAAATGCAGCAGGAGAGAACTATAGGGGAGGAACAGGCTGACTTGGGATTCTAATCCTTAACATCAGACTCGCTGCAAGTTCACTGAAGACGTACATGCTACCTGTGATTAGGTATCAGAACCATACACCTGTAGTAGCCTGAAACAGAATCACAATTGTTGAGGCTGGAAAAGACCTCTGAGGTCACCAAGTCCAGCCTGTGACCCAGCACCATCACATCAGCCAGACCACGGCACTAAGTGCCACATCCAGCCTCTCCTTAGAAACCTCCAGAGACAGTGACTCCACCACTTCCGTGGGCAGTGCATCCCAGTGCCTGAGCACCCTCTCTGTGAGGAAGGGCTTTCTCAGATCCAGCCTGAACCTTCCCTGATGCAGTTTCAGACCATGCCCTCTCGTCCTGTCACGAGTTGCCTGAGAGAGGAGCCCGACACCCACCTGACTGTAGAGAGCTGTAGACAGTG
>NW_009731438.1:0-1438 GCF_000703405.1 Apaloderma vittatum | reverse complement strand
CATCCAAATGTCACTTTTTGTTCTACACATTTGATTACCTTTTGCTTTATTATTAATTTTGAATAAAAATCTTTAGTCATTAAATGAGATTAAAGAAAACTTACCAACCAAATACATTTTATTTTTTTAAGCTTAGTATGTTTCTCTTTTCCTAAAAAAAAATGCAAATAAATATTTCTCATTATTCAGTATTTGCATGGGTGGTATTAGGTGCACAGTGAGGAAAAGAAGGTGCAGCCCACTATTGTCTACAGTGTAGTGCTATCCAGACAGACCGCTGGTAGGAGTAACATTTGTATGGCTAAGGACAATATTTTATGTATGTATGATGTTTGGAGGGCCTTCATCCTTATCCTTTATTGTTGTTTAGCATTTTAAAACATTGCAGGTTTTTCTAGGTCAAAATACAGTGTATTTTGGAAATAATTGTTTTCTTTATGTTACCACCATTAGAATGATTTTCACAAATTCTTATTCAGACAGAAAACTTCTAGTCTGTGCACATGCTGAAGAATGATGATTGTAATTCTTATCTGTAAATTCTTATCTGTAAACTGTGATTCTCATAGCTATATTGAGAAATAACATGTTGAATAATTTTTTGGGGTGGGTTTTGTGTTTTGGGTTTGTTTTTTTTTTGTCAAAAGTATTGACCTCTTTAAATTATCATTAATAGAGAGCAATCCTGGATTACTTACTGTTTAATTATCGCTAGCCTAGTATGGTGACAATAATAAGGTTATTTTAGGGTCAGAACTTGATGAAATCCCTGACTAATTCAAACTAGGTTATGTTTTGAGGTAAAGTTGTCTTCTGAGATTGTTTGCAAAATTGTTACATTTGAAGTATGACGTTGGACCAGCAGTTGACAGTGTAATGAATCTGTTTTTCATTAAATCAGTTAAAACCAAAACAAATGAGAAGGCTACCACTGGTATGGAGGCAATTAACATATTTTGTTATGGAAGCAGTAATATAATAAGCTTGATTTGCAATTAGTCTTTGTAGGCAGTCATTTATTTTGTTAAAATGTTATTTTTTAGTTCAAATATTTCTAATCTAAAGATTGTATTATCAGTATTTATTTGGAATTTTCCACCACCAAGGAGGAAATTTGGTGCTATAAATCATAGTTTCTGCAAGATTATTTTGACAGTCTCTGACTGACATTTTGGAGAAAAATTTCTTTTCTTTCTACAGAGAAAAGAAGATTCTCTTTGTGCATTGAATGGCATGTTACTCTCCAAAATTAAACAACAAATAATTTCCTCTATATTTAATTAGGACTACTGCAAACTCTCCTTATTGGTATCCATAGAAGAAAAAAAATCTCAGAACATATTTATTTCCTCTCATAACTTTGAACCACAACAACTTAGTTCCAAAACTGCACACATCTAATATTTTCATTTATATTGTTTGTTATGAATTTTAAAAT
>NW_009731437.1:0-715 GCF_000703405.1 Apaloderma vittatum | reverse complement strand
CAGGGGTGTTACCTCTTTCTTGGGCACCTATATTGCCCGTGTTAATACCTAAAACACATCCTGACCAATTTCTTAATACATATACTTGACAAGTCAAGTTTGTGGGTTTTTGTTGCTTTTTTTTTTTTTTTACTATTTCACGCTGTATGAGCAGTTTCCTCATTAAGTAATAGCATTAGGATTCCCCCCACAAGGGAGAATCACCATGAATGTTCCACTGGATGCATGGAATACTTTTCCTGCAGCCTTGCAAACTCAGCTGGAGACTCTGGGACAGTTCACACAGTAGCGTGAACATAGTCAACTCCTTCATTTGCAGTTTTGACTTTGATCAGTGATTGTATAGATACAGGTTCTGGGGTAAGATTATAGAATTTTCCACCAGTTCATTGGTGTCATCATACCAGATATCTCCACCATATGCTACAGAATCTTTACTGTGTATTAATTTGCAAATTGCTTCAGCCATGACCAAGGATGGTATTTGGCTTAGCAAGAGATCTATTTTTTTTTCCTGTAGCGATTTTTCTTGCTTCTTAGCAGAGATCAATTGTATTTTAAGTTCACTGTTTTCCATTTCTAAGTTCTTAAGTTTTTTATTTTCAGTTTTAAGGCTCTGGTTTTCCAGACCAATATCAAATAAGTACTTTACAGGGGCCAGAGGTGTTTAAGTAGTTGTTATCGCCGACTTAATGAATTTTAATTCTGTCCCACC
>NW_009731436.1:0-28370 GCF_000703405.1 Apaloderma vittatum | reverse complement strand
TTCCAGCCTCAACAATTCTGTGATTCTATTACACAGGAGAAGGTACACCTGCTGGGTGACTATAGCCCATGGAATAACCCTTGCTGGAGCAGAGGAAGAGAGTGAGAAATGAAGAGCAGATAAAAAAAGAAACCACTGCAGATTCATCCCAACCTCTACTGTCTTCTATTGCCTCACTGATGGGACTAAGCACGTGTGGCAACAGCAAGGGGAGCAGGACGGGAAGAGATATTTGGAGTACAGGTGACACAGGCAAAGAGGGAGGAAAGCTGTTTTACCTAAGTGGTTTGCTAGCTGTTTGTCCTACTTGTTTCTCAATATCCAAATCAGTAATTTAAAGTTTATATAAAAGGCATTAAATTAAAATTAATTGAAATTCCCCAAGTCAACATGATTTTGCCCACAATAGATGACTCATGACATCAAACAAATAAATAGAAAGAAACAGACTGTACCACATCAGGCTTGTTCAAGTCATTCAGATGAAGGTCTTGGAGAAAATAATCAACTATTTTAACGCTGTTGTTCTGGGCTGCAAAGTGCAGCACGTTCATTCCTTCCTGAAAAAATGTGACTCTGTGAGAACGTTTGATTTTTTCCAACATAAGTATGTTTAGAGATGGTAAAAATCTGTAATCAACAAACCTCATTCTTAGCCTTTTGATCAGCGCCTGCTTTAACTAATTTTCGCATTATATCCAGATTTCCAGTCCAAGCTGCAAGGTGAATCACTGTCAGGCCATGCTTCAAATAAAATGATAAAGGCAGAAATTATGACCAAAATACCTCATGCCAAATTTCCTTAAATCTTTTTGATTAATTCAGTGTGTGAGTGGGTTCTCTCTGCAGGCTCTTAGAAAATCACCTGGAAGCGTGAGCAGGATTAATCTCACTTAAATTAAGCTAAATACCACACATAAAGACCCAGCTAAATGTTCAGATTGCCTCTCTTCTTGACAGAAAAGTCTGGCAGCTCCACAGAATGACTACCTGGAAACAATTCCCTTGATCCAGAAACTAAGTAGGTGGTTAGCACTGGGTGCAGTGGATGACATTTCAGGCGATGATATGTAATAGCATTTCCATGAGTCACCATAATTTTCCATTTAGCCATCTTTTTAAGGTTCTCTTTTCTTCTCTCAAATTCTCCAAAACCTTCTTGTCTTACAGGAAAAAAATTCACACCCTGTTGTTAACTTCCTGGAGCCAAAAGGAATGGCAATAAGGAACTTTCAGGAAGTGTCTCCCATCTTGGCCACAGAACTCTCTAGATTTTCCACATCTCTTCCTCAATTTGAGTGTACTGTGCCCAGGTGCAACATCACAAATCGTGGCTCTTGTGCTAAGTGCCGTGTAAACACAAGATGTTCATACTCCACCATAAAATATTTGGTCTAAGGGATGGAGTCAGAGGAAACTAAAAGAAGCAAGAGGGATCAAGGCACTTCCTTACCATTTATAACCCTTCTACAGTTTCTCCTCTGTAAATGAGAAATAAGTAAGTTGACTCCTATCTCTAGTGGAGAAGAGAAACATTTTTTTATGGGTGTTGGTATAATACTTCATATAGCAGGATGCTTACTATGGAAGAGTCTTCAGGATACTGCTCACCAACTATTCCCTGAACAATAAAACAGTTCAGGCTAGGGGATACCTCTGGAGGTCACATATCTATGGCTTCCTGCTCAAAGCCTGTCCTATAGGATCAGGTTGCTCAGGACCTTCTTCTGTCCAGTTTTGAACAGCCTAAAGATTGAGACTCCACAAACTCTCTGTTTCAGTGTTTGACCACTCTGACAGCTATATTTTACCCAATTTTTACTTCTAGTGATTGCTTTCATATAATGTAGCCAATGATTAATAGACAACTGCCATAGATGGTATTTTCACAAGTGTCTTCAACCACCCTTGTGCTCACTCAAGTGTTCAGGTTGAGAGCTAGAGCTCTGGGCAATGTGTTTTTCCTCTAATAATGTTTCTTTTTTCGCATAAATGTGTGCAGTCTTAACTGAGGCATTTACAGCTAGCATTTTTTACAAAACAAGCAGTATTAGGCAATTATCTACTTTTATTTTTTCCCCTAAGGTGTTCCTATACTGCGTGAACTGAAACACACAAATCAGCTTACCTGATCTGCCATATCAAGCCTAGCTTTGTGGTTGAGAAGAAAATCCACTGCTGATACATGACTTCTTGCAACAGCAAAATGGAGCGCAGTGCGCTTCAGCTGAAATAAGCAAAGCTTTGGTTGTCAGGTCTGTAATACGGTTCTTTTCCTTGTGCAGGTAATCAGGATTTCTGAAATCTCTGATAATTAACAGATGTATTTGTTAATAAATACACATTTGCATATTTCTCTTTCAACAGCCGTGCTTGGTCCTTATCTGCATTTTTGTTCCCATGAACAGAGTTTAGGTATTGATCTTAAATATTTTTTGTAGAACTAGAATGTAGCATCATCCTTTCACTGGAATTCACTGAAATTCACTGAAACATCAAACTAGGATTAAGTAATTATACACTGATTAGAGGAGATTTTTGCAGTACAAGAGGCATCCATGTTTACTGTGTTATTGTATGAGTTCACTTGGAAAGTTAAGGACTAGATATATGCAATAAGATTTGCTTTCGGTATCCTCCTTGATTTTGACTATATCACCACAATGCATGATGACATTCCTCCATCACTCAGTCACCTTCCCAGACTGAGACACTATCCTTGTAAATTAAAGCTTCCACCTTGCAAATCGTGAGTAATTCTACACAGGTCAATAGGCTCAATGCTTACTAGGAACAATTGATTAATTTTTCATTTAAGAAATTAACAGTGTTAATTTAAAAGGGATTGTTTAAATTGAATTAAACTTCACTGGAGAGAATTTTGCTTCCAGTTAAAATGAGCATTATCGGGTTTAACATAATTCAGTGTGAGTTTCCATACAAGAATATATAAGTGATTTAACCAACTAACTCTAAAAATCAGTTTGGATTTGTTCTCTTAGGCTTCTATGCAGATAAGCTGACTTACATATGTATGAGTTTAAATTTACAGCTATACGCATTAAAAGGTAGGATTTATGATGTACATTTATGCCAGAAAAAAGTCTCTTGCACAGAAATAGTTTCATCAACATAACTCACGCTTATTTGGGTTGGGAGCACAGGGACAGGAATGACCAACACAAACAAAAGAATGGCTTTGCCAGTATAAACTACATCCCCACTAGGAGAACCAATATGTGCACAACACCCTGGCAGCTATGCTAGTAAACTTCTACTACAGGTCTGATTTAAGGATGACAGAGTAAAGATTCAGACTACTGGACAGGAGAAGTATTTAGTTTCCTGAATTCTCAAAAGTAATAAGGAAGCAAGAACTACTTGTTAAGTGACTTTTCAGAGTACTATATAATTTACAGGAGCACTTGTTGTTCAAGAGAAGTTTACTCAAAAGATATTTCTGTATTCCCCTCTTTTTCACAGAGGGAAGATGCACGTGGGCAGGTGAAACAAGTTCTTTCCGAAGCTGTAATTAAGTAACATTGGATGTTGGTGAGTGCAAACTGTTCTCCACAACTCCCAGATTAATATCACAATTCCATCACTGTTGAACTACCTCTCATGTGGAACACAGCACTGTATTTTTTTACTGTGAAGCACACATCCTCCAATTTTAGGCCTAGACTTGATGTCAGCCTAAGAAATGCATTTTCATCTGTCTAGGGTAAATCTGAGCTCTGATCTCAGTCTGGTGCCAGAGGACATAGTAGAATGCTCCACAATTTCATAAAAACTTACTAGCAACACTGCACACTTGAAATTTGTAATGCTACCAGCATAAACGCATTCTCTAAGTGACTCTGAGGTTAAGTCCTCCCAATCTGAAAGAAGGGGAACTTAAGAAATCAAGTCACCCAAGAACAGAGTAAATAGCAGAGCAGGGACCACAATTCCGAAGTTCTTGGCTCCCAACGCGATGCACAGACTAGTGGCTCAGTGCAAAGACCTGTGAGTTAAGCTGCACAAATCCTACTGTCCATAATGGATGTGTGAAATGTTTCTTAGTCAGGTCCTAGAAGGGGCTGCCACAGCCTTACCATCTTGCAGTTGATGGGACTAGCATGCTGGGATTCCACCATGCGACCCCAAGGTGTCACATTTCAGATCAGGGATCTGTCAGGACACTTCATACTCACGGTATCTACAGCATTTATGTTAACATTCTTTTTAAACAGCTTTTCCATGGTTTCCAAATTGTTCATTCTAGCAGCATATTGAAATTCTCTCTCATCTGGCAATACTGTGGAAAAACATGATGAAAATACTATATTACTAAAAAAAGTCATAACTAGCATAATAGATGATGATACTGTTCTTACTTTCTGTTATTTGTCTTGATTTCATATGTCATGAGAATCATTTGTTTCCCATCTCAGAAGTGTTCCAGCATTACATTTTTTCTCCTCTAGAGACATCTGGCTGATGTTTATAGTTTCAACTTTTAAGTGCAAATAGAGGTAGGCTTTTCACAGCATGATTTACCATTATTTGCACTGCTCACAGAACAAGAGCTCATTTATGAAGCTCTTGCCATCTAAATGGGTCTCAAAGTATTTTATAGACAGAGCAGTGAACAGTCTCAACTGCAGCATTTATTTCCTATTCTTGGAAAAGCTGCTCATTTTTAGAGCACAACACACCACCAAAAAAATAAAAATAAAATTTTGAAATCACCAAATGGTATGAGTCAACTTAAACCAAACCAAAACAAACACTCACAACCCCCCCTCCCCAAACCCCAGGAGTTTTACAGGAAACGAAAAAGGCGTGTAGTTGAACTCAAAACTTGGCCACAATGTGGAATTTACTCTTAAGCTGGGACCTTCTTTTAATGGTCTCAACCCAAAAATGTGTATCTGTTTGGTCAAGTAAAATAGCTGCAGCATGCATTTTGACACCCAATATTCAGTAACCTTGGAATATAAAATTCCAGTGTCTGATAACTGGTTTAGACTATCTCTCATGTTTTTGCCTTAACATTTAATTAATCACTCAGAAGAAATCAGTGTAGCAGTTAAATCAGTTGCAAAAATGTTAGTAGGTATTTTTAATTTCCTAGCATATCACACTTAAAAAGTTAATCACTTAGATGTCTGTATTTTGCTCTGAAAGCCACTTGTCCAGAGATATCATCAGAGGGCAGCACACTCTGTTGAACGAGAAACTGAAGCAATTACCTGTTCCTTAGAGGCCTCTCATACAAGTTCATCCTACTGCATTACATCTAATTTCATTAACACCTAATGAGAATACAGCCTGAGGCAGCGTGACTGCAGAGAATACTAAGGGAAATTAGTATGGCATTCACTTAATTGCATTTTACATGTTATCCATGATAATAATCTTAGTGGGAATAAGGACAGTTGCACTGTACAAAACACACTAAAAATTACATTGGACCCTTGCAAAATTGTTTCCAGTTTGCCTATGACACTACTCGAGTACCTCAAACAAAAGAAGTATCCTCACAGAAATTTCTGGAAATCACAGAGTATTGTTTCATAACATGTGGGCATAGAAAAAAAGACCAAAAAACCCCAACCCAAAAACCCAACCCCTCCAGAAAAAGTTGCAAATAAAAATGCACCCGATATCCACGACATGGAGTGTATCCGACAGCAAAATCAGCATTGTGAAGAGGGATCTTTGCAGAAAAAATGCCTCACTCATAGTTTTCACAGTCTTACACCCTAAAGAAGTATCCAGCAGAGCAGAGTGTTCCACTACCTTGATTTCAAACACGGGTAAAACAATGGTCACAGGGTACCTTGCTCAAAGCAAATTTGAGCGGCAAACATGGTACCAAAACTTGGGGGGCCAATTAGATGCAATTAGATACAATTAGACCACACTCATTCCTACTGACTACTGATTAACATCCACACATGTATCTTTCATGAGGATGCAAAAAATAAATGCTGTTGCATCTCAGGACATTTGAGGAAAAATCCCAACAGCTTACTTGCATTGCGTTCAAGAAACAGGAGAAAGTAAGTTTCTTGACTGCATCTGCATTGGCAAGGGCAGTTTTATTGTAGTTCAGAAAAAGAAATAATAACTGATCTTTTCTCTCACATCCAGAAGGGATTAATTAGCCACATACTGTTAAAAAAAAGACCTTTTGCTCCGGGCATGATGTTTCTTAATCTCTTAAAACTTCTTTATTCAGGAGTTAGGAACAGTGGCAGTACAGACACACCACGGCTCTGATTTGCTGCACAACCTTTTGCAAAATTATTTTTTCATGCAAGAAATTACAGGAGTATAGAGCTGTCAGCCTACGGATTTATGAAAGCTTTCTATCCAGGATGGGATCTCCAGGACTTGGCACTCCTTGCATTATTAGAAATCACTCTATTTTCAAGTAACGGCAGCAATTGGTTACCTATTTATGGCTGTCAACCTTTTTGGAGGGTTATTTTCTTTGGCTTCATATAAAATGTCGGCTTATTGTCCTATGGATTACATCATAATTATATGATTTATGACTATAAAATAGCTATATTCAATTTTTCTTTTGTGCTAACTAGAAGTAGCAATTTTATGGGTTGACTTCCTTTGTAGAGAGCCAAATCTACAGTGTATTGAACATTTTTTCCTTTCTTGGAAGGGCGAGGAAGTAAAAAAATCTAGAAGAGTAATTGCTTTGTCGACATGAGACAGAAAGTATTCCTCAACAGAAACTGAAGCTTTGAGGTGCCTTTAATTCTACTTTTCTCATATTTACATCTTAGTTTAGTGGCCTTAATCTGTCTTTCGTTAATACCACAAACAAGGATTAATTCCAACGAAGTAAAAAAATGCACCAGAAGTTGCAGTACTCATTGAAAATGGAAATCCTACTGCCCCCACACCCCATTTTTAATTTCCTGCTGTCATATCCATAGGGTGGAAACCTGTCACTGTCTCAAAAAGCACATGGAAAAAAACACAGGAATTTGAACTGGCTGAAGAGTTTTAAGGAGGTAAAATTCAAAAATAATAATATTTAGATTCAAATGACAACAGAAGTCTTTTTTACTCTTTCTAAAAATTAAAACATATATTTCATGGTTTGGTAAAATTTTCAATATTTTCCCTGTTTTTCTTGTTTGTTACAAGGAATAAAATTACTAGGGCAACATAGGTATTTTGTTAAGTCATGAGAATATTTCCCTGAAGTAATTGTTTTCCAGTACAAGGAGGTCATGGGAAAAACTATGTATTGAGTCCAGCAGTCATATTGTATTCGTTCTTTATCTGCCCTCTTGGCCAGACTGGAAGCAGGAAGCACAGCCTAGAAGAACAGTTCCTGGCTGTCACGCTACAATCACAGGATAGTGCGGTGGCAGGGTTTAACAATTACCACTCAGTTTCCACAAATAACTTGTTTATGCTAATTGTAGCCCATGCCAGAGCAGGCTGTTCTTTCACAAACTGGTTTGCTGCATCATAGCTGGAGACCCCATCACTGCGTGTCATGCAGGTGAGCACAATGTGAGCAGAACGTCCTCTGACTTGTGTGACCCCCAAAAGAGGGGCCTGGACCGGTGGCAGGTGCTCAGCCCCAGGGACATTACTAACGCCAGCAAACCCCCCTGGGACAGCTTCAAGGGTGAAGTTAAAGCAGAGCACTGGGCAGTTTGCAGGACATGATCCTTCAAAGACAGACATGCTCCCCAGCTCCCAATCCCACCTCCACATAGCCTCGCTAATGTCTTTCACTATATATATATATAAAGTGGCTCATGCTCAACCTCCTTTTTTTCCCCACCCACTGATCATTTTGTTCTTTGGTTCATGCATAAAAGGGGGTTCAGGTGGGCCTCGCCTCTGACCACCCTGCACTCACGGCTGTCGTGGCTGGCTGCTGCGGTTCCCTGCGTGGTATCCTCCCCGGTGCGGAGAAGGCGGCTCAGTCCCTTCATTGCTGCCCTCAGCTCCTCTTCCTCCTCATCCAAGGGAAAGGGCCCCAAGCCTGGGTGCTGAGGGAGGTGCCTGGCACCGCTGGCCCCGAAAAACCGGTTCCAGCTCCCAGGTGAGTTGCCTCCGGCACACCTGGGCAGCCCAAGGCAGCCCTGCAGGCAAGCCCGCAGCAGCACCCCAGCACCTGGCCACATCGTCCAAAGACGGAGAGGTGCGGACCAACCCGAGGAAGTTGTTTTAAAAGAAACCAGGAACTAAACATACAGGATTTGACGCGAGCTAGGCACCAAGTGAGGTCATCCCTGCACAACAGCCCTCAGGTCTTTCCTAGCGGCTAGCGCATGCAAAGAGCAATTTGCACCTTCAAGTGCACACACAGCACAAAAAAAAAGCAGTCCTGTTTGATTCTGAAGTGCTTCCCAAGTTATCACAAGTGCAGACGCACAGAGGCACCATGGCTTGCGTGGGACCCCCAGAGGCGGGTGGCTTTGTTATTAATTGTGGGGTAGTCACAGAGCTCTCTGCAGGCTGAAGGCCATCTCGGGGAGAAATTCACCTCGGGAGTTATTCTCACCACTGTCAGCCAGTGTTCACTGGACTGGAGGGAGTGACTGCCCCTGCAAGCTTGAGACATCCTTCAGATGTGAAACAGAGAGATGCTTCTGCCATAAATTTGGCCAGAAATACAGGCAGTAGCAGTAGTGATCCAATAACAAGACTCTCTATTTTCAGGCATAAAATACTTATTTCCTTTTGTCAAAGCACAGTCAAAATCAATGCACACATCTCCAAAGGCTCAGGTTTTGTAAACTGACATAGTGACATCCATTTAATTTACCTATTTCTCAATTTACCTTGAGGTCCACTGTTACTTTGGTCTACTTAAACCAGCATTTATATTTCATTTCATGTAGACGATTTTCTGAGATAAGGCATAAAAATTGTTTGAAGTTAGTATGCTAAATTTTACTTCAAAACCAGCCATTGGCGTTGCTAGCATTTCAAAAGAAATACTGGAAAAGCAGCTCCAAGTATGCAGAACTGCCAGTGTTCAGCCTCACACAACTAAACACACATTTAAATTGCTTCACTATAATTTTTTTCTTTGTAATTTAATTGCACGGTTATCTTGACTTCCAAGATTTTTAACACTGTACATATCCATGGCACAATTTATCTGAAAGACTCAAAATAGTTTGCAAGTTGAGGAAATCTGGATACCAAATTATTCACTTAGATTCTACTTAGCATACATGAAGATACTTCACAGTTCTTTTCTCCTTTATGCATGTATTTTTGATACAGCCAGGGTGTGATATGTAAGAATCTTTACACTTGACACATCTTGG
Organism: Apaloderma vittatum; assembly: GCF_000703405.1. Classification (NCBI taxonomy): domain Eukaryota; kingdom Metazoa; phylum Chordata; class Aves; order Trogoniformes; family Trogonidae; genus Apaloderma; species Apaloderma vittatum. The sequence goes on along the minus strand of NW_009731436.1, from coordinate 19,056 downwards.
TCTGATATAAACAGTTTCATGAACTGTACTTTCAGTAGATGAATGTTACTCAGCTGAAAAACCATGTGAACATAAAGCCAGAGTGAGAAGAACAAGTAGCTGATTTAGACACAGCTGAATCACAGAGGTTTCATTTTCACTTGCTTCCTGTGAGTCAAATGTTCCAGTGAAACTTAAAAGCGTTTCATTTCTGTATGGTGACTGGGATAGTAATACAGACCTACTGTTTGCAGCATTAATGCTCCTTCTTGAATTAACAGACAACAGACAAGTGTGGAACTATTAGGTTTGCCTACAGAGCTGGCACCAAAGGAGGAAAAGATTTGCAGCCTCATACAGAGCATGAGTTACAGTGTGCATCTTTAAACAAAGATCATAACTTTACATACAGTCTGAAAACAGCAGCTGTTACTTTCCAGTTCTAAGTACTCCCATACAATACTATTTTAGTGTATCCTTGTTCTCTTAATGAACTTTTCCAGTACAATTATACTTCATGTGCTCAAACTTTGAAAAGAGCAAGTTTACCACATTCTCTAATCACTTCCCACAGACCTGACTCTTTCAAATGGCCCCAGCAACCTGCAGAAAAGACTGGTCAAGAAATTAACTGAGATGCATAATCCAGAACAAAGTGCAGAGCAAGGGAGTACTGGAACATCTTCCTCACTTGCCTTCACAGAGCCCTCTATCTGCTAGGAACTCTGAGTATTTTTTAAATATTTAAAATAACAGTAGCAATAAATACATAAACAAACAGAACAAGTATAAAGAAAAAAACTAAGGTAGGATGGAAGCATGTTAAATAGTGCATAAAGAAAGAGAAGCAAGCAAAAATTACGTGCTGTAAAATAAGGTGAGATTTTAAGATAAAGTCAAGGTAGGAAATATTAAACTTTTAATTTTTATTAAACAGTGTACTTATTGAAAATATGAAACACTGCAGCATTCTGAATCCTGTGGTGCTTGAACTAGCCTGTTGAACTGCAGCACTTTACAGTGACTCTCAGGCAGAGCAATTCAAGACCAAATTCTGTGCTGACGATATTCCTGCCTGTTCCTGACATTTTGAAGTGGAATTTCAGCAGCTGGGAGAAAACACAGCATAAGCCGAAGTATTTATATATTCCCAACAGGAAAGTTTATAGACCCAGGCCAGATAACTAATAAACAACACTAGTCACCATGATATCCAGCCACAGTAAGACATTCAAAACTCAAAATTAATGAAGATATTACTGTGGAAAGCAGTAAACAGACTCAGTGAGAAAATGCTATCTACCTTAATCAAGAGACACAGAAATCACAGAAGTCATAGAATGGCCTAGGCTGGAAGGGACCTTAGAGATCATTTTAATCCAGCCTCCCTGCCGCCAGGGACGCCACCTGTCAACTAGATCAGGCAACACACGGGGACATACTTAGGCTACACAAAAATTCTTATCCACTGTCAACCTATATCGTTCACATACTTCAAAGTTGTAGATGTAGTAAGCGTTGAAGGCCTCATACACAGGAAATAATTAATACGTAAGTTAAACACAGCTACAAAGAGATTTCCAGATGCTAATGAAAACAGATTTTAAGTTAAGGTGAATTATATAACACTTACACTGCGAAAAATGCAGAACAAAAACATTGCTTGCACAGTCTTTTCCATAGGAACAGAGACAAAAAATTTTACCACAGAAATTTATGACAGGACTTGACTGTGTACTGAAGGCTGTCTCAGATAAAAGCATTAATAAATAAGGTATAAGAAATTACAAGGAATAGAACAAAAAAAACCCGCTTCTCTTCTGCACTGTAGAAAATAATTTGTAGAAAAAACATTAAAACAATCTCACTGGAGACTTCTATAAAGATAGAGAATCACCCTTCTAAAAGATATATATTCACACACATCTCAGAAGACATTTCCGACTTTAGAATCATACCGTGAGTTATATTTCCACATTAACTCTAACATGCTTCACAACTTAGTTCATGATACTCAGGTAATTGTTCGGGTTTTTTTAAACAGACGGTAAGGCAACTTCCAAGCCTAAGCCAACCTAACTTCACTTGTTCAAGCACTTACAGTAGTTTAGTTTTTACATGTGTAAAAATATGCTATTTAAAAAAATACACACAATGACAAGGTAATAGATTCTATGCTTTATTGAATCAGACAGATACAAGCTAATAAAGGGCAAGGTGTTCACCTTCGCAACCAAAGGTTTCTAGCTCCCACCTCTGCCAACAGAACAGCTCATGTTGAACTCTCACTGGCCTGATTTAGAAAAAACCAACTGAGCCAGCTTACACAGTCTGAACTAGTCCAGCTGATTTCCTCCAGAGCAGAGGGGAGCACCGACATGAAGGGAAATGACAGAGCTGTGGGTACAGTGACATCTGGCAAACAAACATGAGCACGTACAGATGGTGAAATCATTCCAGCAAGTTCATTCTGGATGTCTAAAACACACCAGGTCCACAGCTCTTTGTTTCAAAACCAAGCAAACCCCAAGAACTTCCAATACAGTTAAAGAATAAACCAGATGCTTCTATAGTAGCCACTTCTTTTAAAGATTTTTCAATTAAAAAGCAGTTTATATTTCATATATGGTTTGACATTATTTCTATAATGTATAAAAAATATGCTGTCATCATAAATTATTTGCTTGAAAAATATTATAATTATAATAAAAAGTCTGCATTTAAGCAAAAAAAAATCCAAGCAGAGTATTTTAAATATTTGCACTTCACAACTTCCTTTCACATACACACTCATAAAATATTCATTCAGAAATATGAAATAATTTTTTTAAAAAGATAGGTTACAATTTTTTTCAGCAGCTTGCGTATTTGCACACCAGTCATATTATTATTGCACAGTGAGACCTTTCAGAGTAAATTAGAGACCTTTTAAAGTAAATTAGAGTAAATTTAGTACCACTGACCAGTAACAATTTCACAATTGCAAAGAAAATTGAAGTTCACGGTCGCTTTGAAAGGTCAAGGATCAAATAACATTTGTCTGACTAACCTGGTGGAATCCTTCTTTCGTCAACAGGTTTATTAACGTTTTTTAAACTGATGAAATCATCCTGCATCTCATCACATTAAGTCATTCAGGGCTGGTACATTACCTCTTAGTGAAGTAATTTGCAGGGACAAGAATGAAAGCTTGACTGTGCTCTAAATTTTTGCTTTTTTCCTTTGAAACTGTGAGACTGTGTGCACTGAGAAGACAGAAGAAGCAACTGAGCAATCTCAGCTCTTTTTTGTTACCACACTAGAGCTAATGCCACAATTAAACGAGGTGTGGAATTGTCAAAGGCAGTGTCAGCCTGTGCTTCCATGGCTACTATGGCCAACAAAACTAACTGAGAAGACAGCAGGTCAGGTGTGGAAAGAGGGCCTTCATTAAGCAGTGTGGCACCCCACCCAATGATTCCTACAGCCCTCAGGCTTTCTCAACAGCAGCTCTAATCTCCCTGTTCTATTTGTTGAACAGCAGAGAGAATTCATAAGGCTGCTCATGACTCCAGCAAAGTTCCACATGCTCAATATAAAGAAAGTCAAAGTGCTAGTGAATTTTGATTCTCAGAAACAACTGGGAAAAAAAAAGTATTATTCTCAAAAATCCCCAAAAATTTACTCAACTGTACCTCCTCTTCCACCTCAAATGTCACTTTTTTTACACTTGCAGTGACTCCAAAGTGACAGGCACCTGAATCCAGGCTATCACCGATGTTAAATTAATGTGCAGTTTTAAAATATTATGAAATACTTCATATATAATACGTTGCTACACAGTCATTTAAAAAACATTTCAATTGTATGCTTGGGATTGCTTGACTTGGCCTTTTTTGATACTGACTGTGAAGTTGCTAGTCCAGATCTAAAGTTAAAAAAAAAAAACACAAACAGTAAGAGTTTAAAATGTACAATGCATACCTACACAACTTCTAAAACACTGAATATTTCCCTAAACTGTATTATTTAAAATTAACTGTATACTCAAATTTTAAAAAATCACTTTACCTTTTTGTTCCTTGTGATGGATTTGTGCATTGCTGTCCTCTGCTTAAACCTCCTGAAAAGTAATTGGAAACAACAAAAATTAATTACCTCAACACAGAAAGAATGCTTCAGAAACAGAACACATGGCAGAACTTTCAAAGAACAGTTTTTGGGTAAAGCTTTTCTTTCCTTTTTAATATAACCAAATACAATGTGTCTCAAGGAGCAGATAAAATTTTTATTATCTACACTTTGAGTATTAACATTTTTAAAGGAGAAAACCAAAAAGCCTTTATTTTATTGAATTCTAAGGCATTAATGTGAACTTCGTTAAAGTTTTCAGAAATATTTCAGCATAATGTAGTTTATTTTCAAGGCAGTCATTGAAAACTCTATTTTTAGGTTTTTTTATCCTGCAGGGGGGAAAATAATCTTTGCCATCAGCAAGGTTTTAATTTAAAACAAGGTCTGTTTGCTCATGTAACAACAAAAGGGCTCGTAAAATTTTCTTTGTAAAAGATATATACTGTCAGTCTTAATTATGCTCTGATAATTCAACCACACTAGTTTGGATTAGATGATCTCTAAGGTCCCTTCCAGCCTAGGCCATTCTATGATTCTACTATTTTAATTTCCTCTTATAAAGTTCTGAAGTTACATTAGGGATGAGGTACTTTTAGGAAAGACAGTTGACTACTTGCACATGTCCTCTAATCCGTACAAAGATTAACTCTTCATCAAAAAAGAAACTACTTCAGTAAACAAGCTACTGGTGTGGGATGTTATAGTTGCAGTTATGTGATATATTTGAACTGTCATAAACCAAGCCTGCAAGTTCCTACCTCTATGCTTTAGTTCAATAACTTGTTTTTTATCAGCACACAACATGATGGAACTTTTCTGTCAACTGAATCTCTAAAGAATCTAGGTTAAAGATGTTTGGATTGATTTTCACTCAAATACCTTTCTGAACATAGTTGGGGACAGCAAACACACAGTTTACAGAAATGAGGAGTAAGTCCTACAACACCATTGTGGCAAAAGAGAATGCATTGTGTTAACTACCATCACATTCACAATTCTGGTTTCTCATGAAAAATTACTTTTTATTTTTTAAATAAAAATGTTCACTCTTACACAGGCCTTAGTCAAACGGACTTGTTGCAAGAATACTGAAGCCCTGAAAAGTTCAAAGTATACTATTACTCGATTAACTGATCAATGCCTGGCTCTGCAACTTGTTTTATTGGCAGGACTTTGGATTCTTTGACCACTGGCTGCTTTACAAGACACCAGGCCTGCTGTCATCAGATGGGGAATGCCTGTCTCAAAGGCAGAAACAGGATCCTGGTGCAGCAGCCAGTGGAGCTCACTGAAAAGTCTTTAAACTAGACTCAAAGGAGGATGGAGATAAAACTGTGCTTGCTAGAGAGGAGCATGGGAGCAGCAAGCTGGTACCTCTGGGACAGTGAGGTAAGTAAGGTCCTGGTCAGCCATCTCAGTGGCAGTGCAAGATCATAAAATCACAGAATGTCAGGGGTTGGAAGGGACCTCCAGAGATCATCTAGTCCAGCTCCCCTGCCAGAGCAGGATACCCTAGGGCAGCACATAGGAACACATGAGGCGGGTTTTGAATGTCTCTAGAGAAGGAGACTTCACAACCTCTCTGGGCAGCCTGTGCCAGTGCTCTGTCACCCTCACAGTAAAGAAGTTTCTCCTCATGTTGAGGTGGAACTTCCTGTGTTCCAACATAAACTCATTATCTCTTGTTCTGTTGCTGGGCACCACTGAGAAGAGATTGCCCCCCTCCTCTTGACACCCACCTCTCAGATATTTGCATATGTTAATAAGATCCCCTCTCAGCCATCTCCTTTCAAGGCTAAACAGCCCCAGTTCTCTCAGTCTCTCTTCACAGGAGAGACGTTCAAGTCCCTTGATTCCCCTCATAGCTCTCCGTTGGACTCTCTCCAGTAGGTCCCTGTCTCTCTTGAAGTGGGGAGCCCAAAACTGGACACAGTATGCTAAGTGATCCATGTAGCAGCAAAGACATAAGAGCTGATAGGCTCATAACAATGAGAGTGTCTAGGAATGGTCTGGTGGGAGTTATGGATTCTCCCTCCAAAAAGGCAGCACAACCATTAGCCTAGCTGAAGTGGATCTATACCAATGCACGCAGCAAGGGGAACAAGCAGAATGACACTGTGCAGCGAGAGAACTATGATATAGTGGCCATGATGGAAACAAGGTGGGACATCTCACACAACCTGAATGCTGCAGTTAATTGTTACCAGATTTTCAGAAGGGGTAGGTGAGGAAGGAGAGGTGGTGGGGTGGCCCTCTATGACTGGGAGAGATATGAACATCTAATACTTAGTGATGAAGAGGTTGAGTGTCTATGGGTAACACTCAAGGAGAAGGCCAACAAGGCAGGTATCACAGTGGCAGTTTGTTACAGACTGCCCAGTCAGGTTGATGAGGCTGATGAAATACCCTGTGAGCAGTTTGGAGAGGTTTCACAGTCGCTATCTCTTGTTCTCGTGCAGAAGTTCAACTTCCCAGATGTGTGCTGCGAATACAATACAGCAGAGAGAGGGAACAGTCCTAGAGGTTCTTGAAGTGTGTGAAGATAATTTCCTCACACAAGCTGGTGAAGGAGCCACCTAGAAAAGGTGCCCTCCTAGACCTGCTGCTTCTTAGCAGGGAAGGACTTACAGGAGACAGGAGGAGCCTGGAGGCTGTCTTGAGCATAGTGATTGTGAAACAGTAGAGTTTTTGAATCTCAGAGAAGTGAGAAAGGGGTTTAGCAACATCTGTAGGGCAGACTTTGGCCTGTTCAAGAGACTGATTGGCAGAATCCCTTAGGACTCAGTCCTGAAGGACAAAGGAGATGTGGAAGGCTGGACACTCTTCCAGAAGGAAGACACAGGAACAGGCCATTCCCACGTCCTGAAAGAAGGGCCAGCAGCGAAAAAGACTAGCCTGGCTGAACAGAGACCTTTGGCTGGAACTCAGGACCAAAAGGAGAGTCTATGGCCTTTGGAAGAGGTACCACTGAGGAGGACTACAAAGACATAGTGAAGCTATGCAGGGAGAAAATTACAAGAGCCAAAGCCCAATTGGAACTCAGTCTGGCTATTACCATAGAAGACAGTTAAAAATGCTTCTTTAAATGTTAACAACAAAAGGAGGACTAGGGAGAAACTTCGCCTCCTATTGGATGCAGGGGGGAAATACAGTGACTAAGGATGAGGAAAAGGCTGAGGTACTTAACACCTTTGCCTCAGTCTCCAATAGCAGGACTAGTCATTTACTGGGTACCCAGCCCCTTGAGCTGAAAGATGGGGGGGGAACAGAATGGGACCTCCATAATCCAAGAGGAAGTGGCATCATATGGGTTACACCCAAGAGCATGAAGGAGTTGGCTCACCAAGACACTCTTCATAATTTATCAGCAGTCCTGGCTAAATGGGGAGGTCCCAACTGACTGCAGATTAGCAAATGTGACATCCACCTACAAGAAGGAGGACCCAGGGAACTACAGACCTGACAGTCTGACGTTGGTGTCAGGGAAGATTATGGAACAATTGTCTTAAGTGCCATTACACACCATTTACAGGACAAGCAGGTGATGAGGCCCAGTCATCGTGGGTTCCTGAAGGGCAGGTCCTGCCTAATGAACTTGATCTTCTTCTATGACAAGGTGACTCGCTTGGTAGATGAGAGAAAGGCTGTGGATGTTGCTTACCTGGACTTCAGTAAAGTCTTCAGTATGGTTCCCCACAGCCTTCTCATACAAAAATTGGCTGCTAAAGGCCAGCACCAGCGCACATTCTTCCGGATCAAACACTGGCTGGATGGTTAATGGGATTCACCACTTGTGGTGAATGGAGTTAAAGCCAACTGGCAGCTGGTCACAAGTGGTGTTCCCCAGGGCTCAGGACTGGGACCAGTTCTGGTAAATATCTTTACCAATGATCTTGATGAGGAGATTGAGAGCACTCTCAGTAAGTTTGCAGACAACACCAAGTTAGGTGGAGTGTTGATCTGCTTGAGGGCAGGAGGGCTCTGCAGAGGCATCTGGACAGGCTGGATCAATGGGCCGAGGCCAGTTGTATGAGGTTCAACAAGGCCAAGTGCTGGGTCCTGCCCTTGGACCACAACAACCCCAGGCAGCGCTACAGGCTTGGGGAGGAGTGGCTGGAGAGCTGCCTGGCAGAAAAGGACCTGAGAGTGTTGGCCTCTTCTCCCAAGTAACAAGCAACAGGATGAGAGGAAATGAGCTCAAGTGAAAAGGAATCACCACCTTTATATGTGTTTAAGAGCCATCTAGATATGGTGCTCAGGAACAGTGAGTGGTCCTGGCATAGTTAGATAATGCTTGGACTTGATGATCTTAAAAATCTTTCCCAACCAAAATGATTCTAAGATCCTGCAAGCAGATAATTTGAATAATCATACATATCCTAACATGCATACTCACCAATTCCATTTGAGTTTTCTGTATTACAAGACGGCATAGGAAAATCTTTTTTTTCTGTCAGCTCCTGGATAAGACCTTTATTTAAGCAGACATCCACATGACTGTTAAATGACACAAGATTAGTGGTCTTCTGTTCTGAATTACAAACTGGACAAACAAAAACACTGTCTTCTTTGTCTTCAAATAAACAGGATGAACTAGTTGCTTCTGTATGTTTGGTCTTTTCAAAACAGTCTTCACTGTCTTGTGAAATTCTTCTTGGGAAGAGACACAGTTTCATTTCAAAATCACTGAGATTGCTGGGCTGTCTTTCACTGTCAGGTTTATCAGATATTACCTGAGTGAATTTTTCTGTGCTATTGCTAGTAGAGTTGTCAGATCTACTTGCAGACTGCTCTGTTCCCACTAATTGATCTGTTTTATTTTTTTTACATTCATCATTTTTATTTTGAAATTGTGGACAGAAGTTAAGTGTATTTGCTCTTGAGTTGTCCTTCTTGGATATTTCTATGGCATCTTTAACAGGAATTCCATTGAGACACTCATCAATATGCCTGTTAAACTCTTCCAAATTATTGCTGCTTTGGTCCTCAAAGCAGACAGGGCAGGTGAATGCCTTACATACATTAGAATTCTGAAAGTCTGTGACTTTCTTTGCTTCTTCCAAAAAATTTGCTGATGATTTCTTCTCATGAAAGAGCTGCTTACCTACAGTTTCATTTGGAGAAAGATTCTCACTGTTCAGTTGCCTTGCGGCTCGCTTTTTATCAAAAAAACTCCCTCTGGGAGATGGTTCTGAATTTTTTGTGAAATATTCTTGGTTGGACTTCTCTGGTCGAAGTCTAAGAAAACTAATTTCTCTTCCTGATTTTAAGAATCCTGTAATGCTTTTTTGTTGGTATTTCTTCTCTTCTTCACTTAGAAATCCTGATACTCGTATACCTAAGGATGAAAACCAAACTTATAAATCCAATTTTACTAGAATTTGATACAATTCATAATTAACATCCTTTGAGGTACATATCCTCTCAATAAAAGTGCATTTTATCTCCAAAGAGAAGCTATACTACCTGCAAATGCTAACAATGGATCACAATGTCCACACAATTTTATCAGAACTTGTCCAACTATATCGTTAATTTGAATACCTATGAAGTTTTAACTGATTGCACCATAACATTAAGCTCAATAAAGCTATACAGAATTCAGTCTGAAGAGTCTTGCATGAAGTTTCCCCACCAAAATACGTTTTCCTTCAGCACATTCTAATGTCATAGACAAGTATGTTTTATATATCACTGAATGGTTCAAGCAGAACGTATAAGCACCTGAAACACAAGAGTCTTAGAACCAAAACACAAGTTTACTTTTGACAGAAATTTTCAGATTCCTCCCAGAACACAGCATCTTCAAATCCATAAGCAATTTTATTTAAAGCATTTGTTTCTGAAAGAGATTATGGACAGAAACTACCTGTTGCTGCAGTGAAAATTAAATGCTCTTTTAAGGCAGCAAATTAAACACTGCTATATATTAAGATTCTATTCTTGTGCTGATGTGTATGTTGTTCCAGGGTCAATGAGTGGTAGGAAAAGTACAACCTCAATTAGTAAAACATTCCTGAGTCAGCATTCAGCACTCCAGATTTATTTCACTTTGCAAGAACTACTAGGGTAATGAAGGAAGCATAAAACCATTTATACCGATTTTACTTCAGAGTATGGTCTATTACTTCGATACGCTATAAGATCTAACTCTGAAAAAAAGCAGAATGAATTTGAATTTTTTACCCATAAGTCTTAGCCGTAAAGGGCGAGGAGCAACACTATCAATTTCTGTTCCTAACAAGTCTTTAGCAACAGCAAATATTTCCTCTTCAGTAGAAACGGAAGACAGCACAGTTGAAGCTCTTGTTTTTACTTCAAAGTTCACATTCTTTAGCTTCAAGGTAACAGTTTTACCCTAGGCCAAAAAAAACAAAACAGAAAATAGAAAAAGAAAGGAAGGTTAAGAATGTCATTCATAGAAACTACTACTATGTAGGATCTATATAAGGGTCTTAAAGCCATAGTCAAAATTGTGTGCTTATCTGTGTACAGCAAGGGGCGCTGACTAGAGTTTGTCTGCAAGATTCTGCACTTGCCTCTAAACCGCTCCTAAAGTCAAATTCTCTGAACTTGGTCACTGGGCTATGGCTCCAAGCCGATCAGCTGCCACCAGTGCTTGTTCAATAGATTTCATTCTCTGACTACAGTCACTACTGCTATCCTGGCTACCAGAAAAAATATTTCCTCACTTGGAAACTTTCAGTGTGAGATATCATAACTTTGCTGGGAAAAATACTAAAGGCACATAATCCAGTTAAGGATTTGCTGAGAATTTCTTCCTCTTGCACAGTGCTATCAGAGCCACACGCAGCATCTGTGTTTAGCATTGCTATTGCCCTGGCAAATCCTTTCAAACCATTTTGTGATTTAGTGTGTTCATCCAAATGTAAATAAATGGCACTATTTTTGTTCTGGGGCCTTTGCAAGCTTACTCCTTTGTCCTTCTTAGCTCACGATTTCCCTTTCAACTTGTCAGCTTCAGAGACAATCTTTTATGGCTGAAGAAGACTAATCACAATTCTTTTATGTCTTCAGTGTTATTCTTTGCTTTACCATAGACTTCTAAAGAAACTATGAATTTTTCTTTCAGGATAAGAAAAAGAAATCTGGGAGGAAGGAATACAGGGACTGTTCCTACCATTCATACCAATGACTGTTATGAATAATTTGTCAGCAAGTTTGGGATACGCAAACTTCTTAAACTACACTGCTGGCTATTGACTGGATCCTGTATGAATATTGGAGGGAAGTATTTTAAATTCGTTAGTTACATGATTCACGAAAGCACAGCTCATAGACAATCAGCTCTATTATTTACTTATAATCATAGTTTTTAGTATAAACTGTTTGTGTGCTAAATTACTTTGTTAGTTTATTTTTTTTCCTTGCATATTATTAGATAGGCACCTGAAGAGTATCAAAATGCTGCTTAAATCATTGTAAACACCTGTAAATTAAACGATGGAGATTTCTGAAGATAGATTGCATGGTGATAACAGATGCTGCTGCTGCTGAAAGCATTAACACTAATGCTGCATTTAGTGGGTTTAAGTGCAAAATGTCTTTTTGCATGTAAACAGAAGATAGTATAAATACCTTAAGTCCCTTTTTCTGTAGCTCTTGAGCAAGGTCTTTGCAGAGTTCTCGACACAAGCTGTATTGGTCTTCTGCTGTGTTTATTTCACTGAATGTTCTAAGATAAAGATAGGATCTTATTTCAGTAAGAATCCTCAAACTCATTCAGTGGCTACTAGCTAAAAGAATTTTTTGCACAGTTAAACAAAACTACTTTGAAATAAGTTTACACAGGTTTGAAAGTTTACTTCAAGAAAAAATGAATATTAACATAAACATTATGCAGCAAGAATTGCGCACATTTGTGTTTCAAAATGTTGGCAAAGCTCATCCAATAATGAAATAATTTATCTTTCAATTTTTCATGCACTCTTTGAAAGTGTATCAGATTTAAGGTGATTAATGCTTAAATATTTGCAAAAGAGAATACTAACACTATCTGAAGTCATGGAGCCAGCCAAGTTATTTGTATTTAATCTCCTTTGTATAGTGCCATGTACCATCATAAGAAAGTAAGGATTACAAAGTCAACATCAGAGCCAAGTATCAGAAATAAATAATGTAGATGCTAAGAAAGAGATGCCAGCCAGTGTAATTATGTCCAGCCTCAGAGGAGGAAAACCTATCTTTCTGCCAAAAACATTGCCGCCTTTGCTATGGCTTCTTAGCAAGGGAATTACAGTATTTTTTTGTCATGCATCTGCTTTTTAGTAATAGCATGAGAGGAAAGGCAACTTTCAGTTGGGAATGGTATTAAAATAAATAAGAAGCAAATCTTACACTTGCCAGATACTTTTGGAAAGGCCTCACAGATCCATTGTTTCATGCCGAGCTTTATATTTACCAGTATAAAGTCCAGTTACCCTGGATTTTACATCTTTAAGTTATATTCAGATTTACCTGACCATATGGAAATGTCATTTGCTTATGATTCACATTCTCCTGAGAATGTCTGCATGCTGCCAAACTACTGGGATATTTTACAGCAGGTTTCATGCCATCATCCAAGCAGTAACTTTGTTTTCCTGTCAATGCTGCCGTGACTTATAGCATTGCAATGCTGCAGTAACTGCGAAGCTGTAAAAGTTCTAAGTTTGCAAGGGGCAGGATAGAGAAAATGCTACTTCAGACTCAAATCTTCCCTCTACACAAACTAGTTTCATGTGTCTCAGCAGCCCATTTTCATGTCTGGTCTAAAACCATTTCCCAGAAGGAAAAAGTAAGGAAGAAAGAAAAGTAGAAAGGTACAACAGGTTACCCAGATCATTTGTTTGTCTGCAAACCAGCTCAAGACTACAGCCATAAAAATTTCAGCTTTGGTGGTACCAAACTTTATAGGGCTTACTTAACAGACCATAACTATGAAGTCTCACCAGGAATAAGGATCTTATCTTCTTTTCTAAGAGACAATGCATAATGGTAGTAATAATTATTACGGTGCTCTACAGATTCTTCTCGCAGTATTTCAGTTTTAAAACCTGAACTTTCGGAAACAACACACACCTTCTTAAAGAACGTTACACTGGTAAAAAGTTAGGAAATGTAATCAATTTTAGTTAACCAGATAAAATTGTCTGCTTTGCAAATATACCTTATGCTATACTTCCTTTGCATGTGACTGCAGGCTTCTAGACTGATACTGACATTAAACTAGAACATACAAAAGAATGCAAGCACTTGCACATTTCCACCCTATATTATGGCTTAAAAATCACCTCAGTGTGTTAAAGGCACCAGGAAATTCAGATGATGATAAAAGAGAAAACACAAACTGACAGATGTACCTCCGTGGTATTCTGAAGCCAAGTTAAAAAAACCCAAACAAAAAACCAAACTTGAAATTATATACTATTTGTCATTAAGTAGGTTTAGTGATTGCTGTAATGGTTCTCAATATTAAAGAAGCATACCTTTCCGTGCTCATACTTTTCCTTTCTCCATCCCTTTAAAAAGAAAAACAATTATATTGACTTTACCTAGAACCATTATCTTTTCAGTAAACTTTGAGTCAACAAATCATCCTTCAACACCTAACAGCAGTATCTTGTATAAAATCTGGATTTTAACTTTTTCTACAAATCTTGTATGTCAAGTTTAAGCAACTGTGAAGCAGAGAATGTTTTTCAAAAAACTTAAACTGCTTTAGATCAAGTAAAGACATAGAACAGCCACAGTTGTCTAAAAATAAAGTTTGTAAACAACCCCACAACAATCCAACAAAACTCCTCTCTCCTATCAGAAGGTGTCTTATCTACAAAGAAGACTAACTACAAATCCTGGGCTGTCTCACCTAGCTGTAACTATGAAGTACTGCTATTAAAATCCAGAACATACTATGTATAGTTGAATATTATCTGAGGAATTAGTTCACTTTCTGTCTAAAATACTGCACACGCTAAAGGTGATGTTTTAAGGCTTTTTTTTCTTTCCAGTTTTAATTAGGCATTGTTTAACAACTCTTCTGCATATAAGGAATTCCTCAGAGCATTTTTCTTTTCAGGTCCTTCTGTTTCCAAATATTGGAAATAACAAATCTGGTATACTGCATAGTTTGTTTCAAGTCAACCTACTTCTGAAAGGAAAAAGGAAAAAATAACCAAATATTTGTGCTGGCACATTACTGATCTACAAACTGCTAACTGTATATATGGGTTTGTAGTCAAATGGAAAAAACGAAAAATTTAAGATTTCTTACTGTCAGAGAAGTAACAGAAATAATAGAGAATATGTCTTTCAGAAGTACATAAGACACTTTGGAATGCCTAATAAAACCACATAATTGTCAAGTCATCTAAAAATAGAATTACAGCACTTTGGGAAGAAGTGTATTTAAGGAAGAAATATTTAAAAGACAGGACTCAATCCTAAATTAAGACTCTTGGTTACACAAACAGCAAAATGCTATGGCTTTTTATTAAGAAAGTGTTCCATATTTGTATCCAGGACACACTTGGAAATGATGCATATTATTGAAAACATGGATTCAGTAGTAAGACTGATTTCTCCTGTCCCAAACAGGAAGCTGAAAAGCCATTAAAGTAGTATGAAACTGAAGGAACAGATATGAAAAAGGATATAAAAATCTTCAGTTCTGTTCCACCAAATTCACAAGCTAGTATTACAAATATGTACACAAACATGAAAGATGATCGGAAACTTCACTTGCTTTCATTATAAATAAAACAATTTACCAACAGAAAAGATTAGATACCAATGTTATTTTCATTACAATCAGATAATAATAATAAAACAGGCAGAAACAGGATGGGACACTTCTGCTTAGGATAACTCATTTCTCTTTAGCTATTTTAGTAATTATGAGGTTATCCTAAGTGTCACAGGCTTAATTTCCTGATAACACTTACACACAACTTCTCTACTACACCTTTTGGATTGCACATATTAGACACGGCTGAACAAAGTTTTGCTCTTTAACGTCTGGCTGTTGTGTGTATCTTAGCCACAAGTATAACAAGGTATCAAAAATCTTTCAAAATGTATTTTGAATGTATTTAAGCCAAATTTTCATAATATATGTCAATAAAATATGTCTTAAAATGTACAGTAGCTAACATACACAATACTTAGAAAAATGTAATTGTAGGAGAAGAAAGCCCAAAACATACTTTTCCAAATGTGTTGAGCCCAAACCAAGGGAAATATCCAAGAAATGACGCCAAGATGCTTCTGAAAAAAGAAGAGAAAGCAGTGCCCTCTGCTGGTAAAGCTCTGAGCAAGTCACAATTCCAAGAGCTTTTAACATCTTCTCCGTTACTTTTCCTATACCCGGCACCTGGAAAAGAGTAAGTATCAATATGCTGGAAACCCACCATTTGTGGATCCAACATCAAGAACAATTTAAATCAAACACAGCTCAGCAGACTACCTAAAAAAGAATACTTCTTCAGCAGAAATCTTGTTTTTAGACCATAAGGGTCATGTACAACTGCATAGCAAATGTCACGGCATCTCTTACCTTTCTAATGGGCAAATCTTTTACAAAGTCTAGCACTGCTTGTCTCTCAGGAGCAATTCTGCATTGCCCATTAGGTTTGTTACGATCACTGCACATTTTTGCTAACATTGTATTCGGAGCTATTCCTGAAAAAGAAACAAAACCCCCTCTATTGAAAAAAAAATAGAAGACTTTAATTTCAACTGTCCCAATATTTAAAAGCACATCAGTAGCATGCACATTTGCAAAAGACTAAACAAGCAAAAGCATGACAATAACTGATAAGCAGATATTTCACTACTCTGCAAAAGCATTTTTTAACACGTGAGAGCATAAATATGTGTGGTAGATTAAGTACAATAGATGCAACTGATAAAGCACACCTACTGTTTCAGGATAGGGTTACACAACATGCACTCATCAGTACGAAGGGGCTGAGTATCAAGTGTTTAAAAATAACATCAGTTACACGACTGAATGATTTATGTTGGTGATTTTGTTAAGACAAAAAGAAATGTTTACAACAGTAGTTATAATGAACTCTTAATGAGAAGGACTATTTTTTTCCTTGTATTTTGGTAAAAAGACTAAATAAATTTTGAGAAAACCTATCAAATTAGAGTATTTTGTGGGTTACCACTGCTAAGTAGTCACTTTGAAAAATATGTATTTCAGGAACACTACTAAGGATGAAGAGGGCTTGCTCTTTCCTATCAAAATAACTTTTTACAGATGAATTCTGGAATTGCCTTAGCACTACAGCCCTAGAGGTCTGAATTTTGATTTGCTTATAGATATAACATATTCAAGATGGCAGAAGTAATTCTATTTATTATTAATTATCATTATTTTTTTGATTAGTCTTCTAACTTTTTAATTTGGGGGCTTAACATCCCTGACGCTATGCTGGTTTTCTAAACACTAACTTATACTTAGGAAGAAAAAACTGCAGTAGAACAAAATTATTATTATGCTATATTGATGAGATAACACACATGGAGGTGGGGGTGGGTCTTATCCTGCTTCTTCCTACTACCTCTTCCTTTACTTTTGCGTACATTCAACGCTTTGCTGCCATTCTGCACCTGCTTCATAAAGCTCAGCATCCCCTGATGCCTCACTGACCTGGTTCACAAAGCAGTTTGGATGTCATCCAAACTAAATGGGTAGGGACATACACTTTTTTTAGTGACCTAATCCAGATTATTATCAAAACAGTTGAGACTTACAGGTAGGTTGCCTGTAGGCAAAAGACATAAAATTTGAACCATAAATATTAAAAAGTTAGTGAACAGTTTATTCAGTTCAACACACTTTACTTTCCCTAGAACTAATTTTGTAATGAATTTTGGTATTGCCTTAAGCAAGGAACAGTGTAGAGAACTGTTACAAATACTAACATGCAGATCTGCTATTCAAACTCACAGCAGTTTAGCAACCAATGACAGATTTCACCATGACCACTGGCTTATGAAAACAATTGGCATTAAGCACTAAAACAACCAGAAGTGCAAAGATTAGCTCCTGAGCACACTGGTCACTCTTTCATGCTACTTATATTTCAAGAAGAAAGAAGCAAAAAGATGATATAATTGATTCTATGATTAAAAAGCAACAGAACAAAAGCCAGGAGTGGCTACGATAGCCATAATATCTCTTGAAACATCTGGAAGTCACAGTCTTTGCAGACTTGCATAGAAAGCACATTTCTTTACAGCACAGGAATGCTGTGGCAATGCCAAAATCTTAATTAATGCCTTCAGAGAATAGAATAGAAGACATAGTGAAAATACAGAGCATCATTATTACTCATATGTGTCTGAATACCTGCACTAGCAGTCAGCTGAGTTTTCTGCTCAATTCTAAAGCGAATTTCCTTCACAACTTCCTCTGCAGAAGTTCCGAAGACAACCGAATTTTCTGCAGACTGATCTCTTTGTTCAGCACGGTCATCCACCAGAGACGTGTCGTCTTCAAACAGCACCGGTGAAGAAGAGTATCCATCTTCATTAATTTTGGCAGACATATTTACACCACCTTTACCTACGTTAGAAACACAAACATTTCATCCATCCATGTAACACATATACTTTATTGATTTCCTTCTGTAGTGGCTGAAAAGAGCTCATTAGTGGGGGGGCATGGGGGGTGTTCGTTTGCCTTTTGTTTGTTTCAGGAAAGCAGAGTCATAAATGCTTTGTTATTCATATGATCTCAGCCTGGCTGAGATTGGAAGAATTGGCTAGGAGGCTGGACACAGCTTCCAGAAAAGCAGTAAGGTTTAATGGCCTGTTGCTGTAGCAGCAGAAAAACATCAAAAATAATGCCAAAAATTTTGGTTTAATATCACAGTGATGATCAGATGCCTCCTATGTTTGTGGAAATAAAAATCTTTTGCAGAATATTTTTCAATGTTTTCCAAAGAAAATTAGGGTTCTGAAATATCTGGTTCTAGAATCATCAGCTGGTGATCTTGTTTTCAACTGCAATTATGGTAGAATGTCAGCAGCCCTTTGTCTGACTCCACAAACTTTACTACTGTGGTTTCAAATTTTGAGTGCTTGTTTGTGTTTCAGAAGAACAAAGATGGGCGAGAATTATTAAAAGGCACACAACTACACATCAGTGGACTATGCTGGTTTGTTTCCTTCTATTCTAATAATGCTTTGCAGTAGTACTGTATCCTTGACTCTCCTCTTAATGGCTGTTTAGGTAATTTCTGAATACTAGTAGTATAAATGTTCCAGTTTGTGCATCAATCAACCATTTGTATGACTCCTCCTTTTTTTGTTACTCCTGATGGAGTGTACAGTTGTAGCTGTGGTTCAGATTCCATCTTATACGGTCAAGTGAAACCTAGTCACATTTTAGGCGTTACTGTAACTCCTGCAGTGCTCATTACTTTATATATTTTTAGTCTTGTAAAATAATTATGTAGCTAGAGCTTATGCACACTGTCTTTGCAGACAATGTCTCACGTGTCTGATGTACAGGATTCACAACAGTATTTTAGGAAACATCTTTGCAAAGTACCTTTAGAACAGTAAGTTTATTTTTTCTACACCTCCTTAAATCATAAGATTATTACTATTTATTTGTAAAATTATCACATTGAACAGTGAAGGGAAAATACAAATCTAAACCACACAACTGGGTTTAGTGAATCTTGTATCATTTCTCACACATTTTACTCAAGTTTAAAAAAAAAAAAAAGTCCTCCAAGTCCAAATCATAGCAGCATACCTTTCATGCATGGGTAAGTAGCAGAGGAAATTAATCTATAAACGGACAAATTGGAGGTAGAATGCATATGGGAGGCTAACTATGCAAGGACTTAAGTATCTACACTCTTAATGGGTGCTGCTTATCTGAAACTCCTTGGAGGTGTTCAGGGCCAACATGGACAGAGCCTTGAGTAGCCTGATCTAGCT
>NW_009731435.1:26608-27805 GCF_000703405.1 Apaloderma vittatum | reverse complement strand
ATAATAATAATAATAATAAAATAATAATAAAGGTCATTTGTTTTCAGTGTAAACCAAGACTCAAAGATGAGTTTCTGAAAAAGGAAATGAATGTGCAATAAGTAACATGATGCCTATAAACTATTTATGACAAGAAATTTAACCCACAAATTAAGAGCTAATGGGTCAAATATTGCTAAGCTTAGCCAGGTGAGTAATGTCATCTATTTCAGCACAACTCATACAAGTAGAGCTATACAATTTGACTAAGATGAAACCTTAAGCAACATCCGTAACAGCACTAATGTGTGATAGATGCCCACCACAAGAGCACTTAACTACTCTGCAGATCATCTAGTACTCTGAATATCTGCTTTATGACTAGAAAACAAATGTGTTCATTTTTGTAGTCCAACCACTATTATTTTTCCCAGTTGCTGATTCAATTGTAAAGGCTTCACTGGTGTGGCTAATTTCAGTAGAAGTAGTTTTCCCACTCTCTTCACCTCTATAATTACTCGCCAGGATAGAAAGCATTTGCTATGGATCTAACATCAGTCCCAAACGGCTGCATGTTTGCCATCTTGTCCATGCTTGATGTGACGTGTTAATTAGAGACAGTTACCTGTAGCACACTCCTAGATATAAATCCAATCATACCTTTGCCTCAGAACTGCCAGGTTTTTTATCCTTTGCTACTTTTAAATTAATCTTCCAAAGATTTTGTTGTGATTTAATTATTTATTGTCATTAAAATTTCACTGTATTGTTTGATAAAGAACAGGCTCAAGCCTCTGACCAATAAACCTGTAGTCAAGCTTCTTGCTCTATCTGCTTCTGCTTTAAAATATAGGATAAAAATGAGTTTGTTACCAGTGTCACTCTTCTAACTGCTGAGTAAGACCCATTTTCCCCTAGAACTACTGATCTAATGGTTCTGTTATACTTAATTTCTTGTTTGTTTATGTACAGTTGTCACGTAAAGTAATTTCAATATCAGAGAGTCAGAGTCCCAGCAAAGGATTTTTATTGATCAGATTCACAAAAATTGAAATTTGCTAATTTATTGAGAGTGACAAAACAGATTCAAGATTGCCGTTGATAAAGTCACTAACTACAATAGTGCTACTAATTAGGGTTAATATTGCCAGCTGTACTGGGTTCAGCTAGGATAGGGTTAATTTTTGCTGGGGGCTGGGCTAGCCAGGGTAGTGAACC
>NW_009731435.1:7246-26597 GCF_000703405.1 Apaloderma vittatum | reverse complement strand
CAGGCCCTAGCAAAGGGGATATTCGATACCATCATGACGTCATGTTCGTGGTATATAGAGGGAGCTGGTCGGGGTGGGGGTCTCTCTCTTTCCACCTCTCAGTCTGAGAGCTCTCGGTGCTGGGTTCCGGGTGGTGAGACGTCCTCGTTACATATTACTTGCGTTATATCTGGTTAAACACTACTGTTATTTCGCTGTTATCATTATCATTTATCTTTCATCATTAAACCAAACTGTTTCTATCTCAACCCCACGAGGCTCTGCGTGGTTGCTTTGTTTCAGTCTGCTTGAACCACGACACCAGCAGAACAATAATACAACAACCTGGTGATAACATTCACCAGAGGATGAAAGGTTCAGCGCTTAACCAGAGAGACATCCCTGCCTGGGGTGGAGGAAGAGAACACAGCCCATCGACTGCTCTTTCAGGTGTTGAGGTTCTTCTTTCCCAGTTTAACAGTCATTTTCCCTGTTTTTTTCTCCCCAAAATTATGAGGTTTCTCCCCTCACTAGTGATGTGCAGCATGATTTGGGTGGAGAGACGAGTGTTGTAGTCATGCTATAGCATGATCTCTATAATCTTCATTAGTATATACAAGGGTTGCAACTTTAATATGCATTTCACAGGTAATGGGGCAAATGTTAGTTATCAGATATGGCAGTCTTTTCTAAGAAACAAAGGACCACACCAGCTTCTGTTATCTTGTTTCTTTTTGCAGACCAAAACCAGGGCTGTCCTGCCTACATAGTGCCCCCTCCTCAGCTGGACCCTGTGATAGCTGAGTGAGTCTGCACTCCCCCGGATTGCACTAGAGATAGCGAGGCCAGTCGCAGTAGTTTTTTGAGCACAGAGGCTTCTTCTCATTATCCAGACTCCACAACAGTTCCAGAGTGTTATGATCCATATTTCACTGTTCAGTGAAATTAGTTGTTGAAGATTTTGACATTCTAACTTCAATTCTGAAAAAGTGTTCTTAAAATAACTGATAGTTTCAAGTTCGCTGATTTGGGAATATTCAGATCCACGTACAACATTCATTTAAAGATTGTCACCAAGCCATTCAGATGATATTATCCAGACATGCAGACAAGATTATACAAACCACAAGAATGTTCTCCCAAGTCAGTTACAGCTGCAATTTTTGTTGGTGAAAGTTCTCAGAAAAATGCCTGACTCCAGTAATCTTCTGATATGACAATTACTATCCTTGATACATGTCAAGTTTAAAGCAGTTTCTCCTGCAAAAAAAAAGGCGTGAAAGCAGACTGGAACTTCAGAAAGTGTGTTTTAAATTTTATAAACAAAATGTAGGCTTGTAGCAGGACAGGTTGAATTGGTTAGACTGATACATCTATACAGTCATTCATTCCCTGGGAAAATTGAATACATATATAACTACCAAATGTCATCTAGCTCAGACAGTCATCTCTTTATAGAAAAAGGCAAGAATCACACATAGAAAAAATAGCATTCAAAACACCTCAGACTAACCACACACACAAAAAAAAAATCAAACAGAAAAACTAAATGAAAAAACCGAACTAAAAAAAACAGAAACAAAATACTCAAACCTGGTATTATCTAATATACTTGGAGAATCAGCACTCCAAGACATATTTAACTGGGAACTGACCTTAGTGTTCACAGTGTTCCTTTAATAGCTGGATATTACAGCATTTAGTGTACTTTTATTTATTTTCCACATGACTTTTATCAAAATTAATTACTATACTACAAACTACAAAGCTATAGATAACAGCAAGTCAATCTCTCACATTGACTCAATGGAAAGATTTCACGTGATCTTGCCTGTGAATTCTTTAGGACAAATACAATGCCTTTATTTTTTTCTCACTTTTTGGTACTCTCTCATGGGTGGAAAGTATAATCTACAGAATATCTTCATTTATGCATAAAACAAAACTTAAAAGATTAAGTCCCATGTAACAAGTGCAGACAGTTCTCTTCTTAAGAAAAGCTGTGACCACTGAAAGATAAACATTAGTTCTATGAAGCAATTATTTTCTGACACCTCAGCTCGGGTGTTTTAAATTCCCTCTTAAGCTTGCACATTTGTCAGTGCCAAGGCTTCTGCTGCAAAGCCAACTAGAAGTATGAGGTTTGTTCAATTTCACAAAAATATATTGTCCTATCATAAAGATACTAATATTTTTTTAAATTTTATGTATTAAGATAATGCTGCCCGGATTTTTTTCACTTTAACAGACACATTTTAGCCAATATCTAACACATATATATCTGTGAAATTTGTCTGTATTTCCCTAATTAATATTCAAATCAAATAGACATGAAATATTTTACAATTAATTTTCTTCTACTGCAATGAAAGCCTATGACTTCCTATTGTGAATTCAAAATACTGCCACCATTCTGCATCTTATTTATCCACACACGGCTGTTTCTGATAAGACAGTTGTAAGTACCAAGTTGACAGGAGTGTTCATCCCTGATCGAGACTCGTATTTAAGAGGCAACTTGTCCCTGGCTCACACACAATAAGAAGTCTGGGAACACATGGCAGGGAGAGCAGTCAGAATTCCTTTTTCTGCACTTCTGCCTTATTCATCACTGGGACACTGGTCTTGCACTGAGCTAAGCTTTTGAGCCCTGCAGACACAATTACCCAAGTCAGACATCACACAAGTATGTGATGCCCAAATGTTTCCATTTAATGGGCTTTAACAAACTCTTCAGAAATAACTTCATCAAGTAAGAAGTTATGGGAACCGCTTTAAGTTGAATTTCCTATCTTCCTACCTCAGGGCTCCAACACTTTTGTTTAATAATGCAGTAAGAGCCTTCATGATCAAAGAATGTCTAACTGCAGTGAACCAAAAGGATGTCAGTCTGATAATACTGAGAGAGTCATTTACGATTTGGTATTCTAGGGGAACAGGAACTTAAAATCTGAACCAAAATTTTTGAGAAAACAGGTAATTCAAATGTTACCAGGATTCTTAATCTCTTTTGGATTTCTTAAAACTAAGAAATAGCTCTTAAAAAAAATCTGTGCTGACTTATGTTGATGTTTATTTATTTATTTAAAATCAGACTTACAAGGTGATGTTGTATTTGAACTTTCACAGGAACAAGTGTTTAGCAGGACTGAGGTAACCTGTTTGGTGGACATAACTGATTTCCCAAGATCATAACATATAATAGGCATGGGCAATATTCAGTGATGTCAAGAAATGGTTCTTTAAAAACAATGAATACTTATCACATAGGATTGAAATTACTAAGATAAAAGCTTCCTGCATTAACTAGAATGATCTTCTGACATGACAATTACTACATTTTGTGTAATTCAATGTAAAACCTTTTCCTTACCCTATATCCCTTAAAACAAACAAAAAAAAAAAAGAGAAATAAACAACAGGTAGTCATGGACAGTGAGAAGATTTGGGCAAAGTACAAACTGATTCTAGTGGGGCTTGAACCACAGGAAAAAAAACGGAGGGGAAAAAGAAGACAGTAATATTCAGAATATGAATGATCTACTGCTATCAGGTTTTCCTAACAGAGCAATAATTCTGTGTTAATCCTCTATAGATCCATATGAACATTATCTATTTATCTCATACCTACATATGTGCAAGGAGCAAATAAATATTTTTTTGTGCAGCTGAGCTGAATTATTAGATTAATAAGTATATTCATTCATGTATGATTGGTCACAAGCTCGAGTCACAGAGCTGAAACCCAGCTCCACAGCCACCCATAAAAACATTCTTACATTACTACTTACAGACAAAGGATTCAAAAGCTGTCACGTGGTTTTAAATTTCTATTTTGTACATATACATCTTATTGTATATTATTTCTCCTCTTGTACAAGATCCCACCATCTAAAGAAAAAATAGATTAATATAAAAATGATTCATAGGATAATAGTCTCCTTTTCACCATAAATTTTAGACACTGGAGTTATTTCTCTTTAATGGAATAAAGCAAGCCCTTACTTTTTCTTCTCCTTCTTTTACTCTACACCTCTGTGAAAAATTTCAAGTTTGGTGGCTTTTTTGGCCACAATAGAATTTTCTTTCTTAAGCTGCAGAATCTGAGAAGAATAAACATAGAAAGATAATTGTCAATCCTTTTGGAGACACTCATAAATCTAATGCTGGCCTCTTAAATGAGTAATGAAAACTGGTCCTAAATGCAAAGAGTATAAATTGAGTTTCTTTATTAAGAAAGTGTTTTTAAAATACTCTGATGAAATCTACTGGCTTGCTTTGTACAGTTTCATTATAGAAACAATATCAGCATAGGATTTTTGTTTTATTAGTTTTACAAGGCCTTTTACTCTAAATGATTTATTAAAATCTACAATACACAGAAAAAGAAAAAAAGAATGACTTAAAGAGATAGAGGGGAAAGTGTCCTAATATTTTCATTAGATGCTCAGAAAGAAGTTATTGAATGATTATAGCAGTCAGGAAGTGCAGCATGAGTACTGTTATCAGAATTAATCTTTAGCATATTTATGAACAAGTAAACTTAGGTGTCTGACAAAGGAACAGACAGCCCTAAATTTGAGTTGGAATTTTATAGAGAGATCTGATGAGAAAATATCTGAATTAATAATATCACAATATCTGATGCATGTTTATGGTCACGGGCTATCAGTATTGAGCTCACGGTTTGCTCCTTTGTGTTTAAGTCAGGACTTGTGACCCTGCTGCTACTAGGCACTACATTATTTCTTAGTGTCGCTTCTTGCACAACAGCCACTGCAGTTCAGCTTATGATCTGTGACAAAAGGAAGTTAAGCCAGTGTTCTCCAAGACAAACACAAAAGAGAAAAACAGAATTTCATTCCTTCTGTTTTTTTGATCTAGATAGCAATTTTGCCTATCCAAGACAGCTGGCCCTTTAGAGACTCAGGCTGAATTGAAATAAAATGTTTTGACTGAGACACAGTTCATTGGTATGTGAAGGAAGTGTAAAACTATATAAATCAAGTTGTGCAGACCAATGACAGTGGCTATGTTGAGACAAACACTGTATGGATTTCAGGATTTTGTTTGGTTGTTGCTGGGCTTCATTTGTTTTGAGCTGGCTATACTCACTGACTGCCTTCCAATTTGCAACCAGTGCTCAGTGCACCTCTGGAACACAGAAACTAATTAAGTTTCATCCAAGACAAATCCAGTTTATGTCAAATCCAGATCATGTCACAATGTGATTCAAAGCACAGAAAGTGAAAAACGTCAGGAAATCTACTTGAAAAGTGCTCTCTGAACACTGAAGAAGATGCGTTCTTCCCACTTGCCGCAGACATCCTTCCTCATCCTTCCTCTTCTTTCACAAAGTCATTTCCTTGTTGCATACTAGTTTTATGTTGTGTAACTAGAATCGGTTAATAACTACCGACTCGCAGATCTCATTGCCAGTTGCCCCAAATCAATACTAAGATCTCCACAGGAATAAAAGAAAAAGACTATTAAAAAAGGAAAGAAACAAATCTGGAATTCTCATTTTTAAAATAATTTGTGGAGTTATTTTCCAACTTTCTCAGCCCATGAAACATCCCTAAATGCCTGATGCACATTCAGACCAGTAAGGACTGGGCACACAGATTCTTTTGCCAAGGGCTGAAATGAAAATCTGTGCAGATTGTTATGACAGAATGTGTAAAAGAGTCAGAGTCACACCAATGTCACAGACTCAGTTTTATTTTCAGATTAAAACAAAAACTTTGGCTGGAAGTTTGCTGCACAATGAAAACAAACAAGCATATGTAATCACTGCCTGACACATGCTTAATCCCACTGAAGAATTTTGTCATAGAGCTGTCTTTTAACCACAGAGAAAAAAGTGTCTCAAGACAATGGTTTAGGTCCAATGTTCTGAAGTGATAGAAGTACTTACAGCTTTTCTGATTCTAGAATGTAGCATATTGCCTCTCCTTGCATAAAGTCTTACTGTTGCTGTTCAAGTGCTGCCTTTCACACTCTGTCTAAAGCTGATCTCTCCATTTTACTTGTCACCCTCCAGTACATGCTACTGTCCTTGCCGAAATCTCTCTCTTCCCATGTATTTTAAAACCTAATTTTCTTCTCTTATGATCTCTCTGTATGTTCTGTTAGGTTCCTGCTTTTTACACTTATTCACTGACCTCAAGGGTGCAAAATGGTTGTTTCTCTCCCCAGCCTTTATTAGGAGTTTTTCCCCCTCTTTTATGAGAGAGAGTTTTGCCATCAAGTATAGTAACTGACATTAGGAAAAGCAAGTATTGTTAAGAACTGCAACAAGATCATTCTGCCTTCCCACCCCAATCAACTAAGATCAAAATGCTCAGGAAATACAGCAATTGTGTTGTACTCTAACACCTACTCCCAAAATTATAAAACATCCTTACATTTAAGCTATGTTACTAGCATGTCATTTATCTGTCGCTGTTGGTGTCAGGAGAAAACAGTGGCAAGTATTTGAAGTTGCATTCTTAAAAAGAAAGATTTGCAGAAATAAGTACATACATACATATATATTCCAGATATCATGAGGGTTTCCCTTTACCCCTACAGAATAATTATTCAGCACTATATCTTGTAAATAAAATTCATCTTATCTGATAAGGACTATGGAATGAAACATTTACAGAAGTCTTAATTTCTGACTGCTAATTTATAAACTACATAAAATGTTTTTATAAGGCAAGCAGTTAGACAACTGACACTGTTGACAGACAGTAACCTACAGCCCCTGTGTTTAGCTCTGACCCCAGGGATACTCTGGCGCAGCACAGCTGGGTGACCTTGGCTCAGTGTTACTGAGAAGGTTGTTGTTAAATTTTGAGAGCACATGAATGGGAGCCACACAAAATAAGTAATAACACAGGCAGAAGAGAAATTATTGCAATGACAATAGTAGGCAGCTCAGGGAATCACAAGAAAAAAACAAAGACATGGTGAATATAATACCTTAAGGAAAAAGCAGGCAATCTGAACACAACAAATCAGGAAGATCAAAGGTCAGACATTTCCAGGATTATGAACAGTGATATTGCACATGAAGTGACCACTTACTGGCCATCAGAGATTATTCAGGAGTCTCAGAACCGATAAACTCATTAATCCTTAGCCTGGTGCTGTACCTATTCACTCTAAGTATTAATTACACACACAACTACTGTATGTTTTTAAGCCATATATACCTTCCTTGCACAAGACTTTTTTTTTGTGCAGAGAACAAAAGTCCTAGAGAAAAGTGTCTCAGTAGGAGAGACTATAGAAATGGTAGGCTGAAAGCTAGACACTTCAGAAGCAAGATGGTGCAACTTTAAGGAAATTTATGTTTTGGCAGCCTTCCTGCACTTATGCAGCATTATACAGCAATTTTCCTCAGTGAAATTACCAATCTCTATTTTCTTAAATCACAATTTATTGGAAAAAGGATGTGAAGATAAAAAAAATCAATGTAAATACAAGCTAAACAGATTAAAACATGGCTGCTAGATGCTATGAGGAGTTTTGCTAGAAAGGAAAAATAACATAATCACCCTGTGTTGACTTAAGCATGATTTAGATTCTTGAGTTTCCAGCATCCTGTATTGCCCTCATGAAAGCGAGTCCCTCTAATGCTGACAAGCCATTAGGCTGCCAGGTTTTCCTCTCTTGTATTAAATATGAAAAATTGCTGAGTACTAATCCTCCTAACATACACATTATGTGTTCAAATTATGCCCAAAAATTATTGAATTTATCACTGTTCCTTCAATCTTAATAGAGATTATCCTGTAATATTTATTCTGTTCTTTGTACCGAGCTCTTTTCTGAGACATAGCCTTGTTTCGACCCATTCACCTCATTCAGCAAGACAGTTTTTAAATAGCTAATAACTTCTGAAATATTAGTGCACACAGTTAATTTAAGGAAACAAAATCAAGCCTTTTTCTTCTTGTCTCCCAAAAGAATTTTATTGCCCAGATTGCTGTAATTAAATATGCCTAGGCTGCATGATTCACCATACCCTACCAAATCTTAACAGAAAACATTGATTTAGTGTTTTTACTGGTTATCTCCAGATGAGAAAGAAAGATCCCCATGCATCTAACAAGTTCATTGCTATTTTCTTAATCCTGAAAGTAAAAGTGCTCTCTATGCAGGAATCCTGGATATATAGCTGGGAAAGTAATAATTTAAGAGACATTTTTCAGTGTATTTACAAACTGTTTGAATGCAGATTTTGCACTGTCTTATACCAAGGTAGAAGTAATATTCTTAGTAACAAAAAGCGGTTGGATATATTTTTTATTCTTTAAACTTTTTGAATAGGAAGTGATATTTGGGAAATATTAAAAAAAATGGAAGAGCCTTTTTTTTCCACTATTACGGAAAAATAATTATGTCAAGCAGAATACACAGACCCTCAATATTTTGCATTTTCCACATAATATTTTACTAACCAATGAAATAAAAATATACAGAAAAGTTTGGTTTTGTGCTCCACAAAAGAAGGCTTTAAGAAAATTGCTTTCTGGCTTTACTAAACAAGTAATTTACTTTGGAGTTGTGCAGGAAGATGACTTATTGACTCCAGACAATTTCTGGATACTTCTACTTATTTTTCATACTTCCTTTAGGAGATTTGTTAGTATAAAAGATGTATTCAGTCTGGAAGCATGTTGGTAATGCTTCTTACTAAAGAAAGCTACAACACTCTTAACCGTTGCATAGTAAAAGCTCCCAATAATTAGTGCAAAACAATTAGGAGGCACTTAAGATTAACACTTACCTGGCCTGTATCTCCTCTTTCTGAATTTGGCTCTCTACCAGAACTAATGTGTTTGACAAACATGGAGTAATTATGTAAATGAGGAAGTCCCCTACATAATGTGCCCTTTGGAAGCCAATTTAATTAATGCCAATTAAAACTCCTGACTGAAAGCTATAATAGTCCTCTTATTTTATTCCGCCTTTCCCAATAAAGCTTACAGCAGAAAGTAGCTAATATTAAGCAGTTTCTTAATGCCTCTTTGCAAGCGTAGATCTCCAGAAAGGTCACAAGACCATTTCAGCATGTGTACGTTCACACGGGTGCGCACATGTGTACGCATACATGTGCAAAATGGTGTGTGTATGCATATATGTATATGCATACACGTGCAAGAATATGAAATATTTTGTCAGACTGAGAGTTCCTGCAAACTAGAGGACCTGAAAGTACAGAGCTCTTAAATTTAAAAGGTCTTCATTATGCATATTCTCCTTCTTTTCTTCTATTATTTTATTAATAGCTCATTTTATCCATGAAGTAAGGACATTTCTCAAGAAGAATCGTTATGTATCTTCTTTTAATTGTAGTTCTTTTATGTTAAAAAGTTTAAATAGCAGAAACAAACTATGTTAACTTTGTTACTTACCAGCTTGTAACCAACATTGTTGGCTACAATTGGTTACTTACGGTCTTGTAACCAACATTGTTGGTTACAACCAACTGATACATATACAAGGCGAAGTGAGTCAAACGAGAGTTTGTACACAAAAATAACGATTTGAATCTGCACTTCTTCACATCCCAGATGTGATATAGCTCTGAAATTATTGGCTGAATATGGGAGTTTAGGTAAAAGAAAGCAGAAACATGAATTGGGGAGTTTTTTAAAGATATGAAAGTCTTCATTCTGATCTAGAGCTAAGTTTAACATTTTATTGTTTACCAGGGGAAAAAAAAAAGTGTAATCTTATTCTTAAATGATATGGAATAACCATCTATAGACTGTGTATTGAAACCTTATTGTTCTCAGCTGTTCCATAAATATTTTCTTCTAACTCATCATCCTTATTCTTTACACAAATATCGCTTTAATTATATTGGCTATTTAAAGCATACATGAAAATGCTTATAAATTAAGCTTGATCCGTATTTAAAATATCTTTTCCTTAGCAGAGCTGTATAACTGTCCTTACTCGTGATGAGAAGTCAAGTCCCGTAAGAATGCACAGAACAAGATCTTGTTTAGGACAGATTCATAATCTTATCCTAAATTGCACACATACTAAAGATCTAAATTCCATAGCTCTTAATATTAAATCACTTTAATTCTTTAACTACATTATCTGGAGGTTGTAAGAGCAGAAATGTATACTCATAAGAAGAAAATGTATATATGTTGCCTCTCCAAAGAGAGTTTTAGAGACACTTCAAACAAATATCAAATGTCAACCAGAAAAAGTATTAGAAAATTTGTCCATGTGCTTAAACAATACTTTATCATGGATTTAAATAATTGCATTTCTGCTTGATGTGGCAGCTATGCACAGTGAGTATATCCACTGAGAGATGAGTGCCTTAACTTCAGGTCTGTCTTTTCGCTTATCTTGAAAGTAAATGAGCGATTCAGACATCCTGCCTAGGCAATTGCCCAATTTCTTTCAAATTAGGAAGAAAAGACATCATCAGCTCCTTCCTCGCCTGTACTGGAAATAGACGGATACCTCTAACGCTTAAAAGATATCTTAAAAGAGCTTTGTTGTTTATATATATTTCAGCCTCTTTCCATTAACTATACAAGAAGGAAGCTCTTAATTTAGATTAGCTAAATCAAAGTCCTAAAATTGAATGTAGCGAATCTGGACCTAAGGAGCTCATCACTACAGTGGAAAGAATGATAAGAATATTTGTAAAAGAGAATTAAAAAAAAATCTTAGAATCATAGAATGGCCTAGGCTGGAAGGGACCTTAGAGATCATCTATTCCAACCTCCCTGTTATGGGCAGGGACGCCACCTCTCAACTAGACCAGGCAACACATGGGGAACGAGCGGGAAAATAAAATCTATGTTATTAAATACTAATAAATATGTTTTTGCTCAATCTCAGTACCTTACATATGTAGACATAACAATGCCTACTTGTATACCTAATGTCCATATTTGTTATCAAGTTATTAAACTCAAAGGGAGAATATATAGGCAAAATAAACTTATTTCTTGTACCGATTGGGGCATTCCATTGTTTGTGTTTCTGTTTGAATGGTACTTTCTCTCAAATATCTAAAGTTTGAGAAGTAAGAACATGGAAGTTCTCTTCCCTGCTTAGCTTAAACATTAATGAGCTTATCAACTGCTAGATAATAGGAATTTTTTTTCTGTAACAATAGTATCTAGTAGATTGTGTTGTACAACCAAAAGAGGAAGCAATAGTGTTTCATAATAAGAAAAAAATGTAATAAAAGCAGATGCACAGGTGCAGTCTTAGGTCACATTATAATCTTACATTGCTAGCCTTGGTACTATCTCTGCTCAGTAGCACCCGATAAATTTTATAAATGTGTCCGTTTTTATTTATCCTTCTCATTCTTCTAGAGTGAGCATTTACTCTCCTCTTTTAATTGTTCTGACATTGCATTCCTTAATGTACAGTCTTTCAAGTCTCCCCTTCGCTCATGCTCCCACCACTTCTCTGCTCCTTGTAACCCTGTTTCTCCACACAGTGTGGGCTTAACCACAACTCAGAGCAGTGCTGAAAGGAAAGCCTCAAAGGTCACTGACTTCCCCATCTTCAACTCTTGAGACTTGCTTAAGCTTTATTTAACATGTATTTAAACAGGTAGCTAAAATTAAAACACCACTTACTGCCTTTAAAATGTTCCTGAAGTGGAACATTTCAAAATGGAATACTTTAAAAGTAGAATCATAAATATAAGTTAGAATCATAAATATATGATGATGTAGAGAAATACTTCACCAATAGTTTTAAATACAATGTTCAAGTAATTTCCATGCTGTGCTTTCTGTCCAACAAAGGTACTACTCATGGTGTGTCCTAATGCAATAGATGCTTTTTTGTTTCCACGTTTTTAACTCAAAACCATTTTTTCAGAAGATATGATGGGACTTTTAAAGAATAAAAAGATTTTAATTATAATATTAATTTAATGGAAATAAATTACTTAAGAAGAGAATGGCATTAAACTACATAGTTTAACTTAGCTCAGCTTTTCCTAGATCACCTGACGCAAAGGAAAATACAAAACATAAGAAATAATACAACCTAAGTGACGGATTTCTTCTTATATGCACATTTCTGCTACAAAACTATTACTGTTCTTGACTCTCCATGCCCTGAATTCTCTTATAACAGCATTAGTCATAGGCTTAGCTGCTCTCCTATTTTTTCCTTGACCTTCAAGCTGCACAAACACTGTTGTAATTTCTTTATTATTATCTGCTCCTGTCTTTGTCCCCTTGGCCAAGCCCTGGACAGCTTGCTCATTTTTATCATTGCTTTGTTTTCTTCTCTGATTTTGGAAACATCAGTATAAATGGGATGATTCTATTTACAATCACTATGTAAGGAATTAAAAATGGTGAAAAAACCCTGTAGGTTCAGCTATAGGTAGTTAATTTCCTTATTTCTTTTCCTGTCCCTCAAACCGTAACAGATAAGAAGCAAAAGAATTTAACATCAGCCTGTAACAAGGATTGAATTTCAGTCACTTTCTAGAAGAAGCCAGGACTACAGAAAAGGTATAAAAATGGGACTTGAACAAACAGAAATCCTTTCTGGGTATTGCTACATCTTTCTTGAGCAGTACGCAGCAAACAGCTACCATGTCCTGCATTCATATTCCTCTGCAAAATGGATATGAATTTTGTGTCTGTATCCTGTGACTCATTTCTGTTCATCAGGTAGAAAGTGCTAGCACTACATATAGTATGGAAAAGGCTTTATGAATGCCTGAACAAAAGACTGAAAAAACCCTCAAGTGTGGGCAATGGAGCATGATAGGCAAACTTGGATGGCAAGGACTCTAGAAATCTAACATTATGTTTCATTTGAAGACAATAGAAACAGCGTAAGGTAGGATGGATTTTATTGCCTGTTTACCAAACATGAGGGGGGAAAAGGCCAGTTTAGTCCCAGCTGAAAGAACAGAAGGTATATTTCACAGTGCACTACCTCGATTGTACTGAAAAGAAAGATTTTTACTTTTTTCCAAAATTTATCCTTTCTTTTTGACCTAGATATGGCCAACGAATGTGATCTATTGATGACAGCAGCACATTGTCTCAGACTCTAATAATTAAAAAGTAGAAGAAAAGGTCCACCCTAGATTGTATCAATCAGGTGCGTAAAGCCTGAAATAATGAAGTGGTAGTCCTCTACTAACACCTCAGCTTTTACCATCATACAGATATGAATAAAAACAACAAGCTATTTGACTTATTTCTGTATGTAGGAAAATATTTTTTTATTATAGCTGATGACCTCTTAAATGGACATGACATTCTATGAAATCTCACACATTACAGGCTGTGAAAGGTATTTGTTCTTATATTTAAAAGTATATGGTAAATGAAGGCCAGAGAGGCTTAGGAATCTTACTGCATTTTTAATGTGTTCATGTAAGAGGGTTTTCTTCGTTTGTTTTAGAGAAGGAAGACCCAGCCATATACTTTGTTTGTGATGAAGTAAACTCCCAGATGCAGTGACCTGGGTGGATTTCATTAGCAACATGTGATCTCTCATTAAGATGACATCTAAAACTACCACCATGTTCACTGACTTTGTCCATTTCTACTTGATAGATTTCACTGTGGTGCTACTGGAGTAGTTTTATTTATGTTTCATGCACAGCATCAAGCAATGCTTTCTTGCCACAGCAGTGACTAACCGTTTATCAAATGTCAAGCCTGGTCTATGTCAATATTCCCCGAGTCTGCTGTCCCTACAATTGTCAACAGGGTAAGTTTTGACAACCTCATTTTACAAAAGTGCCATAACACAGTAGCATTTTTGAGTGTGCTACAGCCAGGGCTTTTATGAAACAATATATAGATTTTGACTCCAACTGTCTTGCCTACAGAAAAAAAAAATAGACTTTCTCAAATACTGTTGCGGTTTGTAATGTAAAATAGCTATCAGTAACTTTTGGGTAAGAAATTATGTTTCTATTCTCAATATTTTGGAAATCTCTGGGACATCTGGTTCAGCAAGCTGCAACAGTAGAGAGTCCTGCTGGCTAACATTTGTCACTTCTATGCTTCTGTTAAGTTTAAAATTGGCTTCTACTACTTTTCTCCATGTTTCTTCTGATGATGGGGTTGTTCTGAATAAATGAGGTCACGAGAAAACTTTATTATATCTCTCTTTTTCATGATATTTATAGTTTTCACTTTATGTATCAAATGGGCACTTTTAAACCTATATTAAGATACAATTTAAAAAAAAACGATAATCAAAAACAAAGTTTGCTGAAATTTAATGAATACTTCCTTTTGTGACCTATTGTTGTCTACTAGAGTTTAAGTTAGAATTAGTTGGAATTGTCGTTATTTTACATGTCGTTAGTTAGGTTCCCATCTACAGCAACGTTAACCTCTGGAGCACTGTGCTTGCCTTTGTTCCCTTTTAATTATCCAGGCAATAGCTGGTTATTCAAGCCTCTGAAAGTACATCTTTAATAACACTCTACTTTGTTCTTAAGTTAAAAATCTATATTTAAAACTCTACAAGCTAAATGGGTAGAACAATTATATATCTTACAGGAATTTACTTATCAGTTATAGCTCCTACGCTCTCTTCCTTCAAGGTGGCTTAAATCTGTTCCTGTCAGTTTAAATCAAATTAGAGTAGTGGTACTTCAGCCCTGAAGTAGAGCATCCAGGCTAACTTCTGAAGTGGGTTAAATTAAAAGTTTGCCTTCAAGTCTTCATGAAAATGCGTGCAAGTATTCTCATGGTCTTTAAGACAATTCAAAAGATAAAGCTTTCAAGGAGTTTAGGGCTCTCTAACAGTAGCTGGAAGATAAAAAAAAATCTGCTTTTATATATTCCATAATATACTTCTCACTTTAATATATATTATACCTCTTTCCTTATACTGCTTTCCAATGATTTCCAGCTCAGATTTTGTGCTTGGTGTTTTCTATTAACTACTGACGAATCTTGCTTGAACGGAGGTAAGCATTTTGAAATCTCACCACACTTTGGCTAGAAGCTCTGTATGGCTATCACTTACTTAGTGATAAATGACCTCCTTCAGCTAGTTTTGTGTATTATGCTGGCACCTAGTTCTTGTGAATGGTTGCTCTGTAGGCCCTCTCTCCATGATAGCCCTGTTTTATAAACAGCAATGATACCCAGTAAATCACGTCTGTTCCAAACTGCAGAGTCTTCACTTACTCTTTAGCCTGTTGCATTATCTTGGAATCTCCCTAAAATCAAAGCCAGCCTGGATGGGGCTTTGAGCAACCTGATCTAGTGGGAGAGAGGTGTCCCTGCCCACAGCAGGGGGGTTGAAACTAGATGGTCTTCAAGGTCCCTTCCAACCTTAACCATTCTATGATTCCACGGTTCTATGAACCATCAGTCTTTTCCCTCTCTGTCATATATTCCCCAAGATAAAGGAAAAGAATAGTACACAGTCCTTAAGTGTGAGGAAACCAAGTATCTATAAGAAGGGAACATAAGCATGTAGTTTGAATATGATTCAGTTTGTATTAGGTATGTTGAGCCAGTGTGTTACAAAAGCATATTCTGTAGCTTATTACATAAGTTATGACC
Organism: Apaloderma vittatum; assembly: GCF_000703405.1. NCBI lineage: Eukaryota > Metazoa > Chordata > Aves > Trogoniformes > Trogonidae > Apaloderma > Apaloderma vittatum. The sequence continues at coordinate 11,061 of NW_009731435.1, read as the reverse complement.
GAAATAGTGACACTGGTCATCTTCCTGTTAATTTGCAATAGAGGCTATTTTTACATTTCAATGTTATTTGTATCACTCTCTTCAATTTTCTTCACATATCAGGAAACTCAAGGTAGTGTATGTTTTTGCTGGACTTCATAAGCCCGTTCCCCCAGCTCACCAAGGTTCTTCTAGATTGAGTGCAGAGCCAGCAGCTGCAACCACAGAGCCATTCATTCACTGCCCCACATCCAGTGGGATGGGATAGAGAATAGGAAGAGTAAAACTGAGAAAGCTCAGATGAAGAGAAAGATAGTTTAACAAGTGAAACAACAAGAAAATAAATAAATAAATAAATAAATAATGAAAAAGTGCTAGCAAGACAAACAAGAGTGAAACTAAGTGATGCAAAAGCAACTACTCACCACTTCCCACAAGCAGAATAATGGCCAGCCAGGCTCTGAGCAATGGCCATCCTAGAAGAATAACCTTCCTTCCTCTGCCTTCTTCCTCTACTCCCACCTTCCCTTGATCTAACTATTATCTCTAATAAACACCTAATCACCAGTTAGTCACTAAGTTGTTGATCAGTCCCTAAGCCCAGTGATGTAGTCAGTCTACTCCCTTATAGACCACCTATCCAACCCATCTCCCCAGTCTGGCTACTGAACTGCTACTAGCTACCTGGCTAAACTCAAAATAAGCAACATCCATTGCCCTCCCTTTGCTTACAGGGCCAGTCTTCATGAGGACTGAAAAGAAGCTGACAAAGCCTGTAGTTCCCTAGATACTCCTTCTCCTTCAACACGAATGTGATATTTATGCCTCTCGCTCTTCCCAGTGACACAGCAAATCCCCCTGATCTTTCAAAGCTAATAGCGAACAGCTTTGCAATGACATCAGCCATCTCCTTCAACAGCACACCAGACGGTCCCATTCCAGCTGTAGTCATCTGCATGCCCAGTTTGCTTAAGTGGTCCCTAAATCAATCTTTGCCTCCCTCCAATGGGTACTGAAAAAAAAGTATTCGTATATTTCAAGATGTTATTCCTCTGAGCTTTTAAATGCTTCTGAAATCTCCAAATGGCTTTGAGATTCAGAAAAATACAAAAACATTCTCTACACCACAAACACATTCAGATCTTCCTGTAAGAAAATATTATGTCAAGAAAAGTATCAGCCAAGATTATGCTGTATATAGGAACAATATCAAAAGTAAGCTGTAGATGAAAAAATTGTAAAACAAGAGCCAACTTGAATATCAAATATAGCCAAATGCTGATAACACACTACTAAATTCTCAGCTTCAAAATATTTTTTACTGGAGTATCTATGTTTTGAAATATGCTAGTGTTTACATTTAAGGAAACTTCCCATTTTAATCTGTTTAAAAGAAAATAAAGATTTTAGCCGTGGACACCATTCTGTGCTCCACATGATTAGTCACTATATTGATTGTTAGAAATGGACACAGCATGTCAGCCTTGGTGTTGTTTGATTTTTTTTTTCCCCTAAGAGCAGTTTATTCAGACTTAGGTTGCAGTAATGCACTATTGATAATTGTTGTCCAAGTTAATTTTTCTTCTTTATTTCCTTTAAGGCAATAATTTTCTTGATGTTTAAGAGTATAGTATATATATCTTCACATGCAATTTATTAACCAAAGTGCTAAAACTAATCATCGTTTAATTCTGTAGATCTCATTATAAATCTGTTTGAACTTTTCAGCACCATTTCAGCCTGATACTATGTCAGTGATATTTCGGATCACAGCTTCCCCACTACGAAGTAAACATATGTAAGAGTAGGTAAAAATCCTACACGAAGGCACAAAGATTGTTCTTTGGAAGAACATCGTTACTTGGAAAATTGTCAGCAGATGAATGAAAAACTCAGAAAGCTAGGACACTGCTGACACTGAATAGGTAGATGAAAAGTAAGGACGATAACATAAAATTGCCACTTGGTAAAAGATGCCAGCAAGAAGCTTCAACATTGTTTAAATTGACTAGTTGGACTTCAGGAGCACATAAGACTAAGACGCCACAGGAAAAGCATGCAGTACCCATGTCCAGAGCACTGGATATGGACCATATTTTGCTTTCCGTAAAAATTCTGAATCAGAAAATATCCACATCAAAAATCTTCCATAAAGCAAGCACTGCTTTCCAGTCTGCAGCACAGTATTTGTCCCTGACAAAGAAAAAGGGGAAAACTCAGCTTTCTTAGTCTGCATTCTGCCATCCTAGTCTGCCTATATTTACTAACAACCTTTTATATGAAGACTAGCAAGTAGAGGTAAATCCACTGAGAGAGACAGAGAGAGAGAGACAGAGATAGAAGTAGCAGCAAATACTGCAGTCAGGCATGTGGTGCTGTTTGTCATTGCATACACTCCTGACAGTTTATCAGGATTCCCAGAACTAAACATCATCACAAATCCTTCTTTTGATGGCAACATCAGCAAAACAGATGAAGGGTGAAATAACTTCTTTTTTGAGTGAGGGGAGGACAGGGGCAGTGATAGGACACATGGCTGTTCTGACCTGCATTGGTTTTGATATTATTATATTGCCCTTTTTATGCTAGATCTACAGACAGGCAAATTCTTACCTTCTAATCCTATCAGTGCAGCACAACTATGATGAACTCTATGCTCACATTTTATTTTGTAAAGCAGCCTACAAAAAAAGGATATGCACTACTTATGTAAGGTGTATGCGACTGGAATGAATAACATGGGCCTGGAAAATCTAGACCAACTGATATCAGCATTCACTTGTGTGTCTGCAGTTCTGACAAGACACACTGGGGCTGTGCAAATTAGTCCAGTTGGGACTGGTGCTGATAAAAGAGTCATCTTAATTCACATTAGGCTCACAACACCTGTAATGTCATTGGATTTTCTGGTAATGGAGTTGTGATATTGTGAAAACCTTCAGCAAACTCTATATGGAACTTGATTGATTTATTTATTGATGTACCGAATCTGCATTTCTAGTTCTCAATATACTAACTCATAGAAAAATATGAGAGCAGTGAAAAGGTAAAACATTTTCCTTGTAGCTGATTTCTGCAAACTTAGTCTGTGGTCGGTTCCATTATAGCAGAAGAAAGATGCTAACTTACTGTTGAAACTTAGATTACATCACAAAACAAAAAGATGACTCATATATTTAAAAATGCCTAGAATAATCAGAACACTGTACAATTTTCAAATGGAAAGAAAAGAAAGTAAGCTTTATAAACTATCTGCAGAAGTAGGAGTATCTGTAGAAACTCTGAAGTTAGGATGAAAATAAATGTTGTTAACACTATTCTATAGAAGAACAAAACACTGTTTCTTGGGGCTTACAGTTGCATTACAATGCTGATACCTTGTAAATGTTGGAACATTTGCAAGGTATCAGCATTGCTTGGATTCTTTATTATGTAATTATATAATTGTGCATAAGTTACATGACTGCACATAAATTTTGGTCTTAGGAAAGGATGAGCAGTTTTAGAAGAAGGCAGAAACAATGCAAAGGTAGCATCCATGAAGCAAGAAGACTGGATCAGGAGAATTTGAATTTTGGCACCCAGTAGGCCCTTGTTCCATCAAATCATTTGTAAATCATATCAGTAATTTAAGTGTGAGCTGTTATCTCTAAAAATCAATAGAGCTATGTGTGATCTTAAAAGTAAAGTTACCTGAAATTTTTACTGTGGATTATCTTACACCTGACATTTTCCACGTTGAAGTTATTAATACTAATTTTCTTAAAAGTCCCTTGAAATTGGGAATAGAGTGGGCCCATCAGGCAGTCTTACAGTTTTACCCTGTAATAACTTCA
>NW_009731435.1:0-7215 GCF_000703405.1 Apaloderma vittatum | reverse complement strand
CAGGATGTAGTGAGCTTGCAGAAGGTCCTCAGCAACCCTTGCCAGTCCAGGTGATTACTGGAAAACTCTGAATGTCCATAGTGCAAATTCCCATAAGATGTACAAAATACACGCGTGGGACACAGGAAACAATCCAACTCTAGATAGTCTGAGTGTCTTTCTGTACTTTTTCTAACTAACAATTATAAAACTCGGGCAGCTATAAGTTCTCTGACAGGAAAGACTCCTGGAAGAACTACACAAAGAATTTCCTCCAAAGCTGAACACTGAATAAGCTTTTAGGATATTTTCTTTTTGCTCCTGTTACATTTCTTCATTTTCTTTCCTCAGTTCTTCCCATACTGGCTAGGCAGTCCAGCATTTAAACCTTCGTACTTCGTAATAGAATTGAGAGAATAATGTTCCTTAACCTAAATGTCAGCATTTCTATTTTTTCTTATTGTATTTACTAGAGAACTATTTTATAGCCTGTGAATCTAAAGTCAGTTAGCACCTTACATGTCAAAATCCAATAAGGGTACTTCTTGGTTTTGAATTGCTAGCTTCTTTTTTCCTTACTTCCTTGCGGTGGTTTCTGTGGAATCCTATGTTATGTTGAAAGTTATTCTAATTAAAAACAGATATTCTAAGATTCTTTAATGCATTTATCCTACTGTTCCAACATGCCTAAATTTTTGTAAACACTAATTTATAATAAATAGGAAAGACTGCAATTATTTACAGTTATGGTTAAAACCATGGGAATTAAATAATGGAATATAACAGTATTGTACAGCCTAGTCCCAGGAAATGGAGAAAATACCAGGATACTACAGGCACAAAGATTCACCTCATGTGATAGGACACAACAGCAATTTAAAGAATAAATTATAGTCATGGAAAAAAATCAATAAGAAGACTCAAGCTTATTATGCCCTATTTATGAAGAAAATATATATGCTACCAAAAATTAAGCCTCAAACTTTGTGAAAGGAATGAAGTTCTAGCTTTGCAAAGCTTTAGCTCACATTCTACAGTGATATAGATCCATTGGTAAGTGTTCTTTCATTTATTTATGACAATTTATGCAAGTTTAAGATCTGCTGATTTGCTGCATATCTAACCACATTTAAAGAATAAATTTAACAAAACAATGAAGTTTGAAGGTAATTGGAGAAAACAATAAAAAAAAAATCTGGTGATTAAGAAAGCTTGAAGATGAAGATAGTATCTAATCGGATGCAGTGTTTAAAAATACCTAAACAACTGACACCAGAACAAATTTAGGTGCAGCTGTGATGATAGTTTTAGAGCCTTTGAATATATAGGTACAGAACTGTAATTGAATTTTGAAGACTTTAAAAAAAAATTACAGTATACCAATACTAGAAACAATCTCCTTAGTGAAACCCATTTTAAAAATGTGTATTTGCCTTCTCCTGAAAAATGCAGGTTTTTTGGCAAACATTCATCTGAGGATTTTATACTTTAAGCTCCTTGCAGAGGCCTTCCAGTGCCAGAAATCTACCAAAAAAAATCATTCCAAAGTATTGATTTTCCATCAGAGTTCCAACAGTACTAAAAATATGAATAAATATATATGATTTACTAAAACAAAGGTACTAGGTTTTACAGGAATAAACGTAGAGGTTGGTGGAACTGTTAAGATAAATTTTTATCATATTGGGTTCAAACATTTGGTGTCAGTGTAAATCAATTTTACACTGTGTTCATGACAAAAGTTATTTTGTGTTAATAACACATTACTACCAGAATTGTCTACTAAATGTGAAATCACGAGTAGGAAGGAGAAAAAGCAGATGCATCTTCCAAGACTGTTTTCGATTTGGCATATCCTGTCCCACAGTGTGTTCACTGCAGATACCCTTGTATGGAGGTATGTAGCCATTTCTCCTCTCCTCTTCACTTGCTCCTTGTTTTCTCCCACAATTCTTATTGTAAGGAAGGTGCTCATTTATTTTTAGATACAGCCGGATGCAAAGCAAACTGATGTGCTGAACACACCTGTACCATTTTTTCTCCCTTCCCACTCCTTTTTTTAAAGGATTAGACCACTGCCAGAAGCATGAACATGAGTGAAGGCCCTAGGTACAGTTTTCTTGCTGCCCAGAATTTTGTTCAGAACAACAACAACAACAAAAAAGGTTATGTGCCACTTGTTTATTTGATAGAAGACTGGTGAAGGGGATTTATGGAAAAAAACAGTACAAATTTACAAAGTTTTCCTACTGCGATATTTGTTCTTTTTGTGAACCTCACAGATATGATTCCGAAGACAGATGCAATTTCTATTTACATAGCTAAAAGCTGCATCTCTGACTTCTGAATAATGAAAGCAAAATTCTATACCCAAAAGAAAGACATTGAGGTGCTAGAGCAGGTCCAGAGAAGGGCAACAAAGCTGGTGAGGGGTCTGGAGAATAGGTGTTATGAGGAGTGGCTGAGGGAACTGGGATTGTTTAATCTGGAAAAGAGGAGGCTGAGGGGAGACCTTATCACTCTCAAAAACTACCTGAAAGGAGGTTGTAGCAAGGTGGGGGGTTGGTTTCTTCTCTCAAGGTACTAGTGATAGAACAAGAGGAAATGGCCTCAAGATGTGCCAGAGGAGATTTAGATATTAAGTTGGATATTAGGAAACGTTTTTTTACTAGAAGAGTGGTGAGGCATTGGAACAAGCTGCCCAGGGAAGTGGTGGAGTCACCATCCCTGGAGGTGGTCAAAAAAAGTATAGATGTAGCCCTTCAGGATATACTTTAGTGGTCATGATAGTATTGGGTTGACAGTTGGGCTTGATGATCTTAGAGGTCTTTTCCAACCTTAATGATTCTATGATTCTATGAAAATGGGGCAGGGGGGATGAGGGTTCTAAGAAACACTCCTTATTGAATATTTCTGTGGTGGATTTTCATCTAAAGGTTTATTTGAAACTGCCTAAAACAGTCAAGGGTTCCTTACTCCTCTCAGCAAGAGTAGCAGCTAAATCAACAAAGAAGGTAAATTCATATTTCTTTAAGTGTAAGCAGTTTAATCAGCTATCTGCATTTTTTGGAATGATGAAATTTGTGTTTTATTGTACTATGGATCTTTGAGCAAAACATAGATGTAAGTGCTGCAGCAATTAACGGCAAGCAATGAGTGAGAATATCATGACACCCAAGTGCTCTGAAGAGAAGTAGCAACACTAAAATCCTTCAGTGCAGTGTGATGTAACTAATTGACATCTCATTTGTGTATTTCCTCAGCCTCTAAATTATACTGAGTTCTACTGCGTTCACATTTTCCTCCCAAGACTAGAAGACCAAAAGTTCTTTTATTTAAAGCTCTTTCCTTCTCTAATGTTTCATTCTTTAATCTTCTTGTCAAAAAGTGACAACATTCTTTCCACTCACACTACTTCTTCACCACCCTTTTACAAGTCATGTGTTTTTATTAACTTTTTACATATAACTTTCCATTTATCCAACTGCTATATCAGTAAAATTTGATCGTACCGATCATTAAAGTAGTTATTTTCTTTGGGCTACAGCCTGAAAATTTGCTGAAGAAATGCTGAGCTATTTGACATGTGTTTGATCATGGATTAAGGAAAGAGAATTTCCAGGTTTACATCCAAACTACATCCTGTTTCTGGGAAAACGACATTTTGTTACATGTCCCGTCATGGTCAATCAAAGTTGATAGTCCATGTCTGATGCAGATATACTCATCTTCTTGAACTGCCATTTGACATATTCAGTAAGATGGTATTCGTACACAATGTGCACATAACTGCATGGCTAAGACTATCCAAAAGACACAGAGACGGCATTGAAATACCTCATGTGGAAATTTTGTTGTGCTTCAAAATACTGATAAAAATACAATTTTTCTGAAAGCTACTCCAGTTCATATATTAATTTGTGTAAGCATCTTGCATTCAAGGTCCCTCAAATATAGTAATTTCCATTGTCAGTAAAATCCCATGTGTTACACAAAGTATATATTGAGATTTTTTTTTTGCTTAATCTATTAAATTTTGAAATGACACAGGCAGATTAATGAGTTCTTTCCCAAACAAAGCCCAATGAAATATTTAAATCTTTCCTCAGTGCTTAGACAGGGACTTGTGATCAATAAAAGCTATTGCCTTTGGATGAGTTTTACCATGAAGATTACTGACAAATTGATTGTTAATCTACTGTTCTGATGGAAAAAGGAGTCCAACAGAAAACCGTCTGGAAGCAAACTGCAGGAGATTATCTATTCCACCTATTATGCAGGATCAAATATATCTGTCAAAGATGTTTGCTGCATTTGTGTAAAAAATCATTGTTGAAAGACATTCTTCCACCTCCTTTGAAAGCCATCATGAATTAGTTTCTTTTCTTATCAAACCTAGCCATTTTTTACTTAAAAAAATTCCACCAAATCAAACACAAACAAAAAACCACAACCCCCCTCCTCCAAAAAGTAACAAACTGTCTTCCTCTTAGTTCGTTTGTAGGAAGAGCAGTTAATCAGCCTTCTCTGTACACTGGTAGAGATATCACATATCACTTCCCACATCTAACCTTTAAAGAAAACCAAAACCACGTTCGCACCTGACATTTTAAGTATTAAAATTAATGTTACGCTTCTCTGGTGGAACCCACACATCTTGTCTGCCTCTCACCTCCAAACTAGGCAGAATTGCAGTGAAGGCCCAACAGAATTACAGAATGTTAAGGGTTGGAAGGTACCTTGAAAGATCATCTAGTCCAACCCCTCTGCCAAAGAAGGATCACCTAGAGTAGGTCACACAGGTGAGTAGGTCATCCAGGTGGATTTTGAACATCTCCAGAGAAGGAGATGCCAAAACCTCCCTGGGCAGCCTGTTCCAGTGCTCTGTCACCCACTCTGTCACTAACTCTTAACATGAAGAAATCACCTCTATCTTCAAGACTAAACTACATTTCAGTGTGAAATCTCTCTCTCTTGCAACCACAAAATAGTATTGACTCAAATTAAATGGCTTGCTATAAAAATCTTTCTTGGTTTGTTTTGGTTCTTAGGAAATTCTCCAGATTTATTAAAATCACTTCAGTCAAATCACTTAATATTCAGTTCCACGGTGTTCTCCATTCATCATTCTTCAGTGCAAGGTCAGTTCTATAAGGACTGCATCTATTCCTTCAAGTTGTTCCTTTTCCATAGTTTAGGAGATGAAATATTTAAGACAAGGGCACACAAGAAGCATATGTAAAGAGCATGTCATAGTGTCTATAAATTATCTAGCAGAAGCTATCAAAGAAAGTCTTGAGTCACTAAATCTACTGTTTTGTATGACTTAGTGGCCGTACATGACATTCCAAGGAAGGCCTAGCTTGAAGTAACATTTATAAACCTCCAGAATATCCTGAAGTTAAAGCAGTACTTTGCTACAAGTCACTGTCAAAGCAGAAGCTGCCAGTCCTCCACCTTACACCAGCCATCTAGAACAAATTCAATTTCATGGGGTGAATGCAGCTACAATTTTAATGCGTTCCCCCAATCCACAAAGTACCCTACCCAGCGGCTGTGTTTTGAGAGTGTCATAGAGGCAACACATTTGGGGAAATTCTGAATGGGATTTAGATATGAGGTCCAAAGTTCCTTGATATGACCACACCCTATCTAATGAACTCATGGGAATATTGAGGTGAAGACCACAAAAGCTTAAAGATTGAATGTGGAATTCCAGACATCCACGAACAGACAGTGAAGCCACCAAGGAACGACAGTCTAAACTTTGCCTCTTAAGAGGTCTAAGTTCTGCAATGATCTGTGGGCATAGACATGTTTAGGTACCTAGTGCCTGTGTTAGATAACCAGTTAACATTATAGGTTTGGCTGATATTAATGTGATCATGCCCATTGTCTTGCACAAAACATAACTGGAATCTGAATTTCTAGGCGCTGAGTATATATGTTATTAAGTAAATAGTCAATATTTTCTTTGATGAAGTGAAACACATGTTTGCAAGTTGCTATCCTTTCTATTTAGCTTTGAGTCTAGGTCTCTAGCAAATCTTTTGCGTTTTATTTGTGAGTAAACCCATTCAATACATTTTACAGTCTTTTGTTAGCTTCTAGTGTACATTTTTTGCCTATTACAAAAACCAGCAGTTCCTTAAAATGGATACAAGTTTGTTTTATGTTACTTTTAAACCAGTATAAAATAATCAAAAGTCATCTGTATCATTCTTTGATGACTAAATCAAAACATTCATATTTGAAATAAGAAAAATAATAATGATAAATCTGAGACTAGCATACTACAAAAACCATCAGACCTCTTTAGGCAGATAACTAGTGTATAGTGAAAAGAGAATTCTATACAGATTCGTCAGGATGGGAAACAAATCATCCTCCCAACTCTCTCTACAGATTATTTTACTTGAACCTCCACAATGATGGAAAGGATATGTGAGACTATAATGCAAAGCAGTTCTTAGGCATATGTGGTCCCTAAATATAAACAGATACTTCCACACATTATCTAAACTTAAGAGCTTGCAAGGCTGCAAATATAATCAAGCAAAGCAGTGCTGATGTGATAAGCTATTGCATTTTCTTTTTCCTAGAATCTCATCTTAAGTTTTGACTAACACACATACCCGAACTCTGCACTTTGAAAACACATTATGTAAACACAAGCTCCATTGTTTGTAATGTCCAAATAAAATTGACTCCGAGGTTCTCATATAATTTTCGGAAAGAGAATACAGCACAGCTTATCATCAGAACAATAATATTTAGTACATACAAAACATTGCAAAGTAGTGCTTGACATTCTCCAAGGAGGAGTAAAAAGCAAAGCTGTTAACCTGACAGGCTGTTGACAATGACGCAGGAACTTCCCACTTTATGGCTGCTACTTAAAGCTCACAAAGCACATGGAGTTATAACATAAAATATTGAGTTATAACATAAAACACCTTTGAACTTCAATGCAGACATAGAAATTCACCTCTTGCTCACATCTAGCAACTTTTTTAGAAATAGGAGCTCAGCCTTTATGATGTTACCCTTCAAAACAGTATGTCATTTAGCATTTTCAAACTTCAGACAAACAGGAACATACTCCAGAGCTCAAAGTTATTTGTGAAAAAGAAATCCAAAATTTCTGTGCAAAGAACACCAGGACTGGTATCTAAAAATAAAATAAATTGACTCTCAAGATTTCCGTATGTATTGGGTTGGCTCAGCCGGATTTTG
>NW_009731434.1:34991-54454 GCF_000703405.1 Apaloderma vittatum | reverse complement strand
GTCCGGCTGCTCGGGGTGAGCTGTTACAGCGTGGAAGGCGCTTGTAAAGCGGCGTGTTTGGAGGGATTCCTCTCAGACTGTTTAAATAAATCGCTGCCCTGGGAAGCGCGGTGAGCCCCGGGCACACGCCCCGCCGCGGGGTTGGACTGAAACGGACCGGTCGGTGTCCGAGCATCGTTGGGGCAGGCTGGGGAGCGGGGGGGGTTGGTTTCAGCCTCTGAGCATCACGTTCACGTTGCCTGGTTCTGAGGCGGCGATGTAGGTGCTCAGTTGGAGAAACCGTGGTATTGTAGCTTGGGAGTCTATCAAAATAGCTTTTTCCCTGTGAACCTTCTGCTGAATTCTCACTTGTTTTAGTTAACCCGGACAGTAACACATAAAAACAAGCAGAGGAACACTTTTTCAAGATTAAAACTTTGCTGTTGGAAATTGCTGTGACTGAATTTGAATAATTCTTCTGGGCTGTATGTCCTGTGTAAGAACTGCTTATGGGGGTTGGGTGGTTTGGTTTTTTGTATTACCTAGCTCCCTTTTCAGTTTAAAGGGGGGGTCTCATTTACTAGAATTAAAGATTTAATTGCTCTAAACTCATATTGGCGAGGGAATTACTCTTGCTGTTGTAAATGCGGAGTAGCATGGCTTTGTGGGCTACAACTTTAATGTGCCTCCCAACTGAGTTTACTTTGCTAAGACTGTCCATTATTTAGCCTGTATGTCTGATGAGTTCTTACATTATAAATTCATAAAGCATTACAAATGGTGCTCAAAGCACCTTTGTTTCTTTTGTATTCTGCTTGAATTTTGTAAATGCAACACATACCTGCAGATCCACCAGTAGACTTCTCTTTCACAAAGAGAGGCACGGCGTTATTCAATCCGTATTTTCTCCAAAGGAACCAGCCAGATGGCCTGTAAGCTTAAAACAATTGAGAAGGAAGAAATAGGATTTCCATGGAAGTGCTTTCAGACGTAATTGGATGCCTGTTTGTAAACACATGAGTGGAAAATGAAAAAGTGCAATTTCACCAACCACTTCCCAGTGGCGTTGGACGCTTGTGCGGGAGCAGTCGTGATACAGCTGCAGGCAGGTCGTTCGCGGTAGGAAAGATCTTGCCTAAATTCATGAGATGGTTGTGACCAAATCATCTAAGAGGGTAGCGGATGAAAGGCTGCATCACACTCTGCTTTTCTGCTGTCTGCGTTTTTGTAAACCGGTCTGAAAGGTGGGTGCTTACCTGGTGTCACAAACCCTGTCCTGGAGCACCCTGAGGGTGATTCCCTGGCTCTTTGCAGAAATGGCTGTGACTGAGGGTTATTTCCCCACAGATAGCTCCTTGGCGGCGTTTAAAATACAGACACTCATACCGAGAGGTACATGTGGATCTGGGGAGTGGAGAGCGGTGTTTGGGCTGGACGGTGCATGGCAGACCCGGGCGAAAAGCGCGCCTCAGGCCCAGCTGCGGTGGAGTCCTTCCCTCAATCTGCTCTTTTTTTTCCTGCCTGTGTCACTTCCTTCCCTTGGCTCACACGCACCCATAGCCCAGCACGGAGCTCCCGGCTTTGGCGGCAGTGACACCCCTGGTGCGGTGTGGGGAGCGGGGCTGGGCCTCTGGGTTAGAGCCAGCTGAAATCTCAGCCTCTTGCTTTCTTACCTTTTAATTCGAGGGCAAGAAGAGGTACCCCAAATACATACCACGTGGATCACGTTCATAGAGTAGCTCTGATTTTTTTCCTTGTAAGCCTGCAAACCAGGTCACTTCTGATTTCCTAAAAACTGCATTTTGTTGCCACTGAGACACTCTGGAGTGAAGGACTCAAAATGAACCTTTTTTCCAAAACTTTTTCCAGAGCTATAAGGTGGACTCGGGTTGTCTGCCTCACTTTGTGAAGGTTACTCCTTGCCCCTGGATCTGCTGATCACTTGTGCAAACGATCAACTTGGCTGTTGTGGTGCAAGATAACAAGCACACACTTAGATGTTGGCTTTTTTCTTCTTCAGACAAGCGTGGCATCGTGTTTTCTATGGCCATGCTGTATAAAATAGCATCCTGCTTTATAGGGGTTTACAGACTTCCTGTTTTTACCAACGTGCAGATGCTTTTACTCTGAACTTCACGGGTGTTTTTTTTTTTTCAAAACCATTTCCATTTCTGCCACAGCAAATGCACTGCCTGACTCGGCGTAATAAACCCCCGTATTAGTTGAAATAAATGCTTTATGCAGAGGAATAGCTTTCTCTGTGAGTAGCAGTTCCCTTTTATCGATGTTATAAAAATCCTTGAGTGTAGTTTTTAAAACATGAAAAGCATTTCCTGGACAACGTCTTTCCCGCACAAAGCAGAACTGTGTTTCCCAGACCTACTGGAGACCTGGCAAAACAGGGTCTCTCAGTGCGCTTCAAAACTTGCTCGGTTTTCGTTTGTAATAACTTTTGCATTGTGTGATTAATGTGACGTTGCTGCACGTGCTTCCTTGAAGTCAGTCTATGGAAATCCTTTGTTTTGATGGAAATAAAGAAAAATTCACGCGTCTCAACATGAAGTCCATCACGATGTTATCCTAACTGAAAACATTTTTTCCCTGCACAAGCTCAGAACAATATTTGACATAGATTTTATGTTTTAAAAAGATAAATACTCCATCCTTTCCTACCTCGCCAGCATAGGGATGAATTACAGAATGCGTGTTTTGCTACTAGGGAGCCAGTTGCTCAGTATAAGAGTATTAAAAGTGTTTAACCATGTAAATTCACCTCAAGTTGTTCCATCAGCCTTTGATAGTACGTTAAGTGTTCCTTTTTGCAGGAGTGCAAGGAAGGTTTCGGCATTAGCACCTGTTTACAGAGGAAACTGAGTTTACGGGAGATGCAGACCTCGCGGGGCCCTAACTGGGTTTAGAGGCTCGCCAGATGCTGCCCTGAAGTTTAATGTCCCAGCGTTTTGTGAATTCACCAGTTGCCTTAGCTAATAAATCAGTTGGCTGTGTGGCGGAGCTACGATCTTTATGAGGAGACAGGTAACTGGCAAGATGCTCCTCGCTCCAGTCCTCCCACAGACCTGGTGCCGGATGCCCACTGGCTTCCTACCCCCCCCCGGGCTTCGGGCTCAAACACCCGTAGCCAGCGGTTGCGTTGGAGCCATCGATCGAGGTTTTCAAGCGCTGTGCCGTTCTGCGAGGTGCAAGTTCTTATTCCTTGGCACATCCTTTGATTGACTTGATTTCTTGTCGTGAGTGCTTCGGTATAAACTGCTTTCTTAGCTCTTTCACTTCTTGCCCAAAGGAACTCTGCCAAGACAAGCTCTTCTTCATCCTCCTGGTGCCTGGCCAGACCCAAACTGCACGGTAGTGGAAAACTTGTACCCCAGCTCTTCGCAACGTGTTTTGGGTGCTAGGCACTCCAGGGATACGCCGGGCTGTAATTTGTAATATTTTGCTGTGCAAAGTTGTAGTCTTTGTCTCCTCGGTGACTCAAAGGCTATGCCTAATAATCAAACAAGATTAGAGAGCAAATTGGAGACACTCCAGTAAGGTAAAAGGTTAAATGTTCAAACGTAGAGTTGGAAACTATTTAAATAAGAAATTAAAAAAATAAAAATAAAAAAAAGGTTGTTCTGTTAGCTACCTGGAACTTTAACTTCATTCACTGCTCTTTTTTTTCACGTTTTCCTCCCCCAAGGGGTTACTTAGTGCTGAGATAGATCCTAGCAATTATTTCCTTTGGCTGATGCGCTTTTCGAAAAAGCAACCTCTTGCTTTGGTTGTGTTACTTAAACCCCTCGCTCCTTTTGCGTGCAGTTGGAATGTCAAGGAGCGTTCTCCCTTCTCCAGTACCACAATGTCCTTATTGTCTCATTTGGCTTGTCTTGGACAGGAGAGATTTGGTGGGTTTTGCTTTGGAGTTTTTTTGAGTAACTTCATTTTCCCTGTTCTGCTTTCCTTTTTTAAAAGTTTTACTCTAATTAACACCTTTCTGCAAGCACATTCTTTCCATTACCCTCTACTGTCCAGCCTAGGCTTGATTTTTTAATTATTTCTTTTTTCTGATGGTTTGTAGTGAAGTCCATAGCGGAAGTACCTCTGCTCTAGTGTTCTGTACTCTCAGAAAGCTAAAGCAGACCTTTTGGACAGAAACTATCAGAGGTACCAAAGATAATGTTAGTGTGACTTTTGTCCTGACTGGGACGTTTTTCGATGTTGCCCCCTTAAGTATAATTTTCCCCCCTCCTTTTTGCTTCTAACTTTCATTCCCTGCACGCTTCAGAAGCTCTGTGTGTCCCTGTCTCTCATGTCAAAGCATTGCAAAAATCTACTTAGTTATTGAGATACTGGTTAATGACGAACCCAGGCTTCTGCATAAAACATAAGCTTTTTTGAGAGACACTCATGAACAAATATGTAACTTGAAATTGAAGAAACAAATAGTCCCAATGAGTCCCCTTTGCAGAGAATACAGATGTGAGACAATCCATCATTTAACGTACAGCAACTGTTCCCAGGATGACACTTCCACGTGTAAGCCATTACCCAGTGTCGTGACTCAGAAACAAACGTGTAGCTATGCTATTTTTTAAAAAAAAATAATCAAATTTTGTTATTTCCAAATCAGCCTCAAAAATGCTGGTTTCGCTTCAAGCGCTTCAGACTGATAGGTTTAAGATTTTTGGGAAGACTCTGGCATATCTAGCACTGCACACCTGGCACTGTCGCACGAGTAGGGATGCGATAACCTTGCCCGTGCATTTACCGGTTCCCGTCACTTCCAAAAGTTCCAGTTGTCAATGAAAAAAAAAAAAAAGTACATCCAAACAGGGATCAAATCCAACCAGAGTCTTTCAGAAGATTCTTCTGGGCATATGCAGAGCTGGTTCGAATTTCACACCCAAGTTATGCCTCAATATCAGGAAGGACTTAACTGGACGTACGGTTTGCCCGGGAAGCAATGCTTTGTCCCTACAAACTCCGGAGTCTTGGTAGGTGAGACCCAGCCCAGCAGGCAGGAGGGTGCCAGGAGCAGATCCGGGTGGGTGGCACGGCGCCTCGGAGCGAAGCAGCTGGCACAGGCCCCTTTGAACCAAACTTCACTTGTCAGCTTTTTCTACCTGTTGCAGCGTCAAGACTGTTACTCTTGTAGAAGCAAAGGATTCTTTTCACTAGTTTTTTTTTTTGTTTTTTTTTGCAAGTGGATTTGAATTCAGAGCTATTCTAAGATGGCTCTTGGTCCAGATTTTCTTTTCTCTTGTCTCCTGGCTGGGGTTTGTTCTGCTAGTAAGCAAGAATTCTAAGTTAACAGGATATAAAATTGGAAAGAACAGGTTCTTACCGGGTTTTCTTTGGCAGAAACACATCGGATTGCCCTTCCTAAAGGACCGGTGGTGATCTAGCAAATCTGTCCAGGTTGTACTGTTTGTCGTGAAGCGACTTGAACTGGGGATATTTTCTCTAAACCTTACTCTGGCCAGATCCTTCTCTAATGTTGGACAACTGATTTAAAACGTATCTAGCTGTTTACTGCTTCACGACAGTAGGTTGAGTTTGGGCTTTTTATAACTAAAAGAAATTACTGTGTGCTTGTAAAGATCCTCAATAGGATTGTCTTTCTGCAAGGCGGCAGAAAACAAGGGTGGAAGCGTTACCATCGCTGCTCACCCAGGCAACTTACTGCTGAAATTCTTGTGCATCACAGATGAACAAGAGGCCTTGAAATCCATCATGAAGGACCTGGTAGCACTCCAGATGAGCCGACGTCACAGACTGCCTGGATATGACACCATGAAGAATAAAGACACCGCTCACTCCAACAAACAGGTAATCGGCCAGTTCGTGAGTACTCAAAACTGTTACCTGGAGGCAGAAGGGACAGAGGAGGTTGACGGTGGGTTTGTTGCCTCTCTTCTGCCTCTGACAGCCAGAGCGTCGCGGGGGCGTTAGCTCCCTCTTCTTGCTTAGGCCGACACAGGAACTTTTTTTTTTACTCACCTTTATGAAGGAGGGAGGGTGCAGTTTTGATAATTTGTGACCGCTTGGTGTTCTACCTTCCTCCCACACCTGTTTTTAGTGGGATTTGTACTGTGTAGATTAGCTTAAAAGTTACTGAGTGGTTTTCTAGCTTCACAGTCATATTGCTTTTTTTTTTTTAAGAAAAAACACAGTGCCAGCAGTCCACCCCTCTTGGGCAGCCCTGCAATAACAAACCAGTGTGCCTCTGCAGTGGAAGAAAAAAAAATTCCGGTAAGAAAACTGGCTTCCTATTCAATATTAGCAGCTATAAATTAGGAGCATGTTTTGAAGTGGTGTGCAGTGACCTTTATAGAATTCATTTCAGCAGGTGTGGGAGGCCAGGAAAGCTTTTCTTTACCGAGTCTGTCATGATGTAGCAGTCTGATGCACTTCTCATTGTACTGGAAATAAAACTTAGCTTCAAAAGGAAGCAGGGAACTCAGAAGCATAATGATGAAAAGGAAACAAGTATTTCTATTTCTGATGCGATTTACAGTTGCGCAGAGCAGTCTGTTGGGTAACAAACTGATGCTGGGCTCATCCTCACGTGATCCACACTGCGTCTGAATACAGGATGAAGATCCTGAGAAAAGGTCGGCAAAACTGGTGTTGATCCAAGAACAGGGAAGTAGATTGTCTAAAAGGGACTGGCTTTAGTGAAACTGTCAGAACCTTGCTTTAGGGAAAAGGAAACTGCTATTTCCAGGTGTCTGAGCAGAGGCAGCGTCCTTAGCGAGGCACGCTGTCTAGAGTTACCCAGTCATTCGTCACATGGAGAGGGGACTGAAACTAACCCTGATGCGAGTATGGGGATGAGAAGTCCATTTTCTAAAAGAAATACTTTTCCCAGGCAGTAAGTGGCAAGGGCAATGCTGTAAAACATCTTTAGGTTCGTTTTACATCAGTAGAGACTTTTCTCAGAGAGAAAACTATTGGATTGACTCTCTGGTAGAAAGAAGGGGCAGAAAAGTATCTCTCTGTCAGAGTGTGGTGCGTATCATTTGAATGAAATACTTCAAAGCAAAAGCGACAGTTTCAGTCAAGAATCCTTTGTCCATCGCTGTCTGAAAAATAAATTTGAGTTACTTGCAGGTAGACTGCTGTTAACAGGAGAAGTTGCCTGTATCGATAAAATAACTCTTTCCAGTTACATCCTTATTACAGACTTAAGCTTTCTGGAGCAGGCTTTAAAGTTAATGTCTGTCTCTTCCTTATGCTTTGTCTGCTCGTAATCTACTTGTTCAGCCGGGATCTGGGATTTCCTTGAATATGCCGGACAAATCCGTAGGTGGAGTAATACAAAATCCTTTCCAAATCACTTTTGAAACATAAATTCAGAGATGTCTTGAATCAAAACCTGTAGCCATTATTTATGATATTGCATCACAGACCTGGAACGCTAAAGTATTAAACTTGCATTTGATTTCTTACTCATCTCTTAGGGCTGTTTGTGTGAGTCGCTTTAAGAAGTGGTTTGTGTAGGTGACAGATTCATTGTGTTCAAGGGAAACAGAAGCACTGGATGTTTAACTCCCCTGGATTCTCTGAGATTTAAACACAAAGATCACTTTGAATACTTAGACCTTGGAAAATAGACACAAATGGCTGGCCAGTGTTTGATCCTTTTGGAAAAGACATCAGGAGGTGCCAAATTTTTCCTCCCTTTGTTAGAAATTACAGGTTTGAAAGCATGCAGTGGAGGCGAGGCAGACTTTGCAGTTTGTTAGGTGCTGGCAAGTTTAAGAAACTTCTGTGGAGACCTGAAGGTCTTTGAGTTGTCTAATTTTATCTAGTGAGAGCCTTGTCGCTTAGCAGTTTCATGACCTAGGACACATCTTGACATTAGAAATTTCATCTGAAAAATTGTGTTCATCTAAACAATCCGAACTCCAGAACCTTCCTTCCATGCAAATCCTAATGTAAAGAATCATTCATCCATTCCTTCCAGACTAAGCTCTTTTTCTTCCCACAACTGAGAAAAAAACTCTTCGGTAAAGCAATGTGTAAATTACCCACCTACAGATGGTTGTTGCTCTGCTTGGGAAGCTCGTTTGTCGCGATCGATTCAGCACCTCCGGTATTGCTGCAGGAATACCGCGTGCTCGCCGGGACTGCCTGGGTCCCTTTGAACTGCATTCTTGACCACTGGGCCTGCCAGATACTTCCTCTAGCTAAAGAGCACATCCTGGCCACGTTTTTTTGAAGTTCCTAGATGTATGATTGCCTATTGTCTAAGGCTTTTACAGATGGCTTAATCTATTCCAATCACATAAATTGTGCGGCAGAAATCATGGAGCCTTATCAGAGCAGATTTTTCCCTTTTATTTTTATCGTTGTGACCTAAATTAGGACTTGAACTTTGATCTCCAGAGTTGAAAGTTCAGCATGTTGCGTCTTCCGTGCCACAGAGCATCTTCGGAGCCGGTGGTGAAATGCGCAGGTTGTCCGGTCGGGGCCTTTTACCATCTGCCAGATATGGATAGTGACCCCTTTGCACTTCATAAGTTGACACATAGTCAGCTTGTTTGTAACTTCATAGTTTGAGTTTCAGGGGCTGCGTTTTTGCAAAAGCAGAGGTTTAGTCTGTGTCTTGAGAATCAAGAATGCAGCGTGTTCCCCATACCTCTCTTTTTTCTTTTTTTTTTTTTTTGCCATGGAAGAAAACGTGCTTGCTTTGAGAATGCACATAGTAGCTTCAGTCTGGATATGCACTAGAACTCAGTTGCGGAATTTTGCCGTGCGGTGTTAAAGATCAGTTAACTTCCCGTAGAGTTCAAGTGTGTTTCAGTGTCCTCTCTTTAAGTGACAATTACCCCATGTTTTTACTCCTTTCCTTCCTTTTCTCCTTAGCAAGTTTTCCATTCCTCAGGGTGCTGTGTTTGCATGTCAAGACACTTGTTGTCCCCTGTCTGCTTCAGCTTTCAGGGAGAAAATGACCAGATTTGTTGTGTCCTGCTTAGTCTTTTGAGGAGTTGATGCCAGCTGCAAGGACAACTTGACCTGCTTTGCATTTGGACCTTAAAATCATGTTTTGATCCATTAGTGTGCTGTTACACATGCCACGCTCTCGTTGTGAACTAACCTTTTGGTTTTTTGCTTCTGCAGAACGATGTAAGGATAAAGTTTGAACATAACGGGGAAAGGCGGTAAGTCTGTCTTCACTGCTTTGATTCTTTGCTTAGTGGAATAATTTAGTCATGAGTAATTTAGGTTAAATATTTTGTTGGCTTCGCTTCCCTTGTTCCTGAATGAAAATCACAGAGTAAAGGCAATAGCGAACAGGTCACACACAGCTTGGATGTTTTTGAAAATGTGTGTCATACAACACTTTCCTTTATTTCCATAATATCTATTTGTAAATCAAGGGCAGTAATTCTAAAAAAAGCAGTCCAGCCTGAAATAAACCCAGCCTGATAGTCTTATTTCAGATACATTCCCTTTTTGTTTCATTTAACTAAAACCAAATGAAACTGATCAAATTAATGTCATTCTTTTCTAGTTTCTCATTTCCTGGTGACCTATCGGTATCACTGTCCTGCTGTGACTGGGCAACAGATACAACAAGGGCAGGATTTTTTCACTGGTGTAAAAGTTTCCTTGTTATTTCCTCTGGTAATTGGTTTCAAGAGACTTTCTTTTACAAAATACAGAATTAACTGAATTAGCATTTTCAGCGTTTGCAGTGGATAAATTGCCTAGGCATTTCAGAGCAAGTCTCCAAAAGCTCCTTACTTGCCACCTAACTGAGAAGAACCCTCGATACGTTACGGCCCTTCAGTGCCTGCGTGAACATTCAACAGGGCTCCAAGCGTGTTTGCAGCCTCTTTGAGGCTGCTCATGAGCTCTTGCTGAGGGCTAAAAGGGATCTTGCTAGGTTCCAGTTTCCTTTTTTTTGAAGAAATTCATTGGATTGTAAGCGTGAATTATATGCTACTCTTCACAGACATCTTGTGGGAATCCGCTTGTTGCCTCCATCCCAGATAGAGCTTTCAGCACAAAGTAGCTCATGGTTTCATGATGAAATGCAAAGTTAATGTTAGTACCACAGTGCAGGTTGAAGTAGTGATCCTAACAGCCTCTTACTAGCAGAGGTTCCTTCTGCTTAAGTATCCTCCTTTGTCAAGTTTAGGGATTTTTTGTTAAAACAGAAAAGCAGAGGCGTTCGTTGTTGGTGAAGCAGGCAGCAGAAAATAATTTGTAAGGTCTTCATCAAAAATTTGAACAGTTTAATTCACCAAAGTTTTATGTGGTGAATTCTGTCTCTAAAAAAAACCAACCCTGACTGTCGGTGCTTAAGGAGAAATTTCAAAGTAATCGTAGCTGCTGCCTCTGTCAGCGAGATCTTCTCAGCACTCTGCTGTGTCAGAGGCGTTGTGTGGACGACAGCAGAGCTGCCATGGGGGACAGTTTCTTGTGATACCATGTTAGAACAAGGTAACACGGAAGAAAAACCTTGTCACCGCAGTCCTGTCGTCTTGCGTGTCTTCTGCCTGAGTGCATTTAAGATGGCACAGAGCTCAGGGGAGAAGAAGGATTTTTTTTTTTTTTTTTTTTTTTTTTTTTTCTGAAGTCACCTTAAAATGAAAAGGTTGATTGTGTGTTAGTGTAATTATGCAGTTACGCTCGCCTGAATTCCCCATTCCCAGAGTGGTATGCAGTTACAGACAGCAAGCTTGCCCCGAGAACGTAAGTGTGTGTGCTTGGTTTCAGAGGAGCTGCCAGATCTAACCACAAATATTTAAGGTGGTCAGGCAGGAACGGGCTCCTTAAACCCTGCAGTCCGTGATTCTGCGTTAGAAGAGCGCACAGAGTTTTTAAACTAATAGAATTTGTGGCACCTGAGAACAGCTCTGCTTTTTAATGCATTGAGCGCAGAATGGAAGCCTTTATAAGGGACTTCGGCTCCACTGAGAGCTAAATTACATTTGTACGGTGCCAGAGTACTGTAATTTCGTGGATGGGTTTCTTAGTAATGTGTAGAAAATGTTATTGTGGGCTGCTTTTTAACAAGGACAATTATTTCTAAATAGCTGAACGTTGCAGGTCTGGTAGTGAGACGAACCCTTCCTGGGAAGGGGCCGAGGAAGCCAACTAACACTAGAGCTATTTAAAACAAAAGCCGCGTATCGTGAAAGGAGAGCGAGTGCTGGCGAAGCAGCCTGGATGGACATTTTGGAAACTTAATTCTTTTATCCGAAGCACAAGTTCAGCACAAACTTGCATGAGCTTCCCCAGAGGTGATTCGGGGTTTTGCCAAGCTCAGAGAGTTGCCCCTGCAAGCAGGGTAGGTCTTGAGTTTCCGTGGTCCGCTCAGGTCTTCTCGATTCTGCCTGATGGCAAAATTGCAAAGTGGTGCTAATTATCCAGCTTGTCGTGGCGGTGTTCCAGCTGTGCCAAAGCGGTTGTTTCAGTGGAGTGAGCAGCTGTCGAGGTGCTCTAGTGGCTTGCAGAGGGATGGTGGCCGTTGGCCGCGGTGCCGGTGGTGGAGACCCAACATGGTCTCATGGCCCCTGGAAGCAGATGGCAAGAGGTCCGGCTGAAGGAACAGGAACAAGCAACCGTCTGGGGAGCAGAGACAGTGAAAAGTGGGTTTCTGAGCAGTAGATATTTGTTAGAATAGTGGGTTGTAAACTACGGTTCACATCTGAATCCTCTGGTTCTTGACCTGGGATATTTTACGTGTCGATTCTTCTGAAGAGGGTGAAAATTGTCCTTTTCCACAGCTGTCAAGGTAGCAGCTTTCTGAGTACTTGGCAACTTCCTACATAAGAACATTTCAGCAAAATAAACAGTTTTAGATGCTTTGCTGGAACTTCATGTTACTGCTTTGCCTAAAACATTAGAGTTTCTATTCCAAGGTAGGCAACACAGTAATAAAAACCTGAGAAAAGTACAGTTGTCTTCTGGAAAGTGTGCGTGTGCCGCAGGGTTCCCTGAGGACGGCTGTGCCTGTCGCAATTTTGGATTGCCTCAGTCTAAAGCTCGTGCCATTCCACGGGCGAGGAAGCGGCTGAGTGCTAGAACTGGGAGTTTAGTGTGTCACAGGGTCTGGCCTCGGGAAAAACGATCAAAAAACCTGACACCTGTGCATATTTTGCGTGTCGTTTGGTTGGAGAAGGTGCCCAGGGATGTGTTACCTGAGATTGGTACTCAAGAGGGAGGAAGGGTCAGAGTATGAGACTGATCTGTCTTACTCTTAGGGAGCTTTTATAGATATTCTGAATTATTGCAAGTTAGCTCTACCACTGCTGTTGCAGCTGAAGCAGTAGTTAAATTTCTATTTGGCCTCTATAATTTAAAAAATAATTTATTTTTTTTTTAATAAATCAAGCCATGGGTGACAAATGGTTGCACAGTTACAGTTAGATTGGACTTCAACCCTTGAGAAAAAGCCTGTGTTACACAGGATTTGAAAGAAACTGCAGAGACAGAGATTCTGATGTTGGGAGATGTTCAGGTCGAGCGTGCGGAGAGGGCTGACGTGGAGCTAACGTCACCAGACACCTCCGGGCAGGAGGGTTTTCCGATGCCTTTGTGTCCTCCTGCCGATGCTGACACGGAAATATTTGTTGAAACCTTTTGACTGGAACGCGTTTTGGAAATTTTTGAAGGACTGAGTTTTGCTATCGGATACTGGAGTACTTAAACCAAATACTTTTTTGTTTCTCGGGCCTTCTGCAGCTTTGTGTTTTGCGCCTCAGCAGTGTTCTTTAAGCCAGAGGGCATAGGAGGTTTGTATCCTGTTACGTGAAAGAAATTTATTTCGTAAAGAATACTTTTCTATCCAGGGAAATTCTGTTTGAGCTCTTCAGTTGTGTGTTGCATTTTGACAAACCATTAGGAAACGGGCCGAAGATCAAGAATTCCTTGCTAAAATAATTAATGTGAATTGAAATTAGAAAGGTTTGCTATTAGATTCGGGATGAAAGGAGACCATTCCAGTGTGGTTTTAATAGTTGAAGCCATCTTATTTGATTGCATTATCAAGTCTATCTCCAAATTCAATCGGTAATTCTCTTCCCTTCCAGAATTATCCCATTTGTCCGTCCCGTGCGCTATGAAGATGTGCAGCAGAAAGTGAAAACAGCCTTTGGGCAGCCACTGGACCTCCACTACGTGAACAACGAGGTACAGAGCCTTGTCACTGGTGCTCAGGACATGGAACACTCTCTCTGGATGACATCTCCTTTTCCCATCCCAAATTCTGTACCCTTAAATTTAATTTTCAGTTCTGCCCTCTAGTAGAATCGCTCTGCTCCGGAGGAAAAAGACAAAACATCACACCGACGGGAGCGGGCTGTAGAATAAGAGGATGTCTGAGCGTAATTTCAGAGGGTCTTGCCAGCAAGTTTTAGATTCTCCTTTGGTTCCCTCTGTCAAAGTCTTAATCTTCTTTGTACTAGTTTCTATCTGAAATCCAGTTTTCACTTAATCGTTAGGTCTGGATTCATAAATATTCTGGGAGAATTTTTCACATCAGGGAGTCAGGGGCCTATCTCTGAGTTGTTCTTTGCAGACAACAAATTCTGGTGGCAAGTAATATTTTTATGGATGGTGCCTTAGAGAAATTTGCCTAGGGTCAGCCGCTCCTGTGATGATGTGGGAGGAAAACCTTGTTAGAAAGGACAGTAGGACAGTTTTGTAATGAAAATTTGTGGAATAATTGAGCAATCAGATTCCAGTCTTTTTTTTTTTTTTCTTTTTCTAATGTTTGTTTAACTATCTATTGTGGAAGTCAACTTGGATTTTTTTCTGTCTTTTCTAATGATTTTTTACCCTGTTCTTTATTTTGCAGATATCTATTCCTTTGAAAAATCAAGACGACCTGGATAAAGCAGTGGATCTCTTAGACCGAAGCTCTAATGTGAAAAGCCTTAGAATATTATTGCTGTCTCAGGACAGAAACCATGT
Organism: Apaloderma vittatum; assembly: GCF_000703405.1. NCBI lineage: Eukaryota > Metazoa > Chordata > Aves > Trogoniformes > Trogonidae > Apaloderma > Apaloderma vittatum. Next base: position 40,546 of record NW_009731434.1, on the reverse strand, counting down.
AGGTACCAACTTCTGTGACTGCACCAAAATGAAGCTTTTTACCCTTAAGTCTCTGAAAAATGATGGCAACCTTATGTGAGAGTAGCAGGGATTAGTAAAATCACTCTTCACAGACACAAATGCATGTGTTTATCCTCTGCTCTGACTTAGCTTATAGGTATCTCTTTCTTGTTTTTTTTTCTTTTTTTTTTTTAACTTTTTCTGGCTTCAGCAGCTGTTCAGGGACTAAAACATTGCAGCTTTTTAAGCTGCAGTAGGAAGACCGTTTTGTATCAAGTATCCTATGACTGTATTCAGAAAACACTTAATGAGTTTGGGTTGCTGAGGACATTTTACCTTTGATTAATAGCACGGTGTTGGAAGTGCATGTAATTACCTTGCCGTTAAGAAAGCACGGGTTGTCCTCGAAGACAAGCTGTTAGCACTTTCTTCCTGAGTGAGAAGCCTGAGGACAGCTCGATGATTTTTCAGTTCTGTAGCCTAATGCATTGAACCCAGCCTTCCTCTGCAGAAACTGAGCAGCTTGTAGCTAGTAGCGGTGGATTTGTACCTAAGATGAATTTGATTGTGTCTTGATTCACCCACAAAGAGCTACTCTGTCTGGAAAGCTCTGTTGGTAGTAGCTTGTCGATCTTGAATGTTCATCCCTAGACAAGTTCTGCAGGCTCTGCGCTCAGACTCGTGAAATAATCACACTTGTAGTTCTTGGAACTGTCAAGAGACCTTAAATATACTTCTCGCTGTTTTTTAGTTTGAGAATCCACGTCAGTAAAAATAGAGAGACCTTCAGGAGTGTTAACAGCCCTTTCCCAAATGACTGGATGCCAACAGCTGCAAAGGTGTGGGAGGGGATGATGCTGTTCCTTGTCCCGTGCCCTTGCCCTGAGCTTTTGTTACTGGCTGTTCTGAAGACAATGCTTGGCAAGAAGGCCTTTGGTCTGACCTAGCGCAGTCAGATTTTGTTCCGTGCTGTCAGAAAACAGACTCTAAGAGGTGGCCTCAACTTTTAGTGTAATGCAATAAACCAGTCCTCTTTTATGGCCCTCTTAATTTCAGCGTCTTCAGACTGCAAATCAGATGTTAAATGATACTTTACATAAGCCACCTGCAGAAAACACGTAGTAAATCTCATCCCTACACCAGCCAGGAGCCAGTGCTGTGGTGTTGTCCTTTTATTAGCTGTTTTTTCCTCTTTTGCTCGAAGCAGAAACAAACAGTGAAGTCTTCAGTAAGTGCCACTGTTTCCCCCCTCTCCTCCGACTTCCTCTTCAGCTCTGAGTTGCCTGACAGGAGAGCCCTACATGTGATAAAGCAAAAGCCCACAAGTCTGAAGGAGGTTTCTTGGCTCCATGATCTCATCCCACTGAGGGAGCGGGAAGCATTATTTTTCCTGAAGTACAGGATGCAGATTTTGTTTTGGTTGTGCTCTTTTCTTTTTCTGGGGATGGAAAGGTAATGCCGTGAGTTTGGCACAAATACGTATGTAAAACAAATTAACTTTGCAGCGCTAGCTGTGTGACGAGTACCGAGAGCCTGTGTTTGGGCATAGCATTTATATTTTTCTTGTGCCTCTTTCTGTGGCTCATCTGTGCTTTCTTTTATCAAGCAAATCGCTTCTCTTGTCAGTCCTTTCTTTTTGGTTAGAAACTAACGGGAAGAACTGTTTAAGTTGGACACCTAGAGTACTGAAGCCAGACTGTCCACATAAATGGTGTGACCTCTGCATTCTTTTTTCAGCTCCCATGAATCTATTCATGGGAGAGTTTATGTAATTTAAATCAGGCTCCCTCCTTACTCTGTGCAAGGGTAAGTGCTTATTCAGTGAGCAACTGTTCGATACTTAACATTTTTTGATTGTGAGGCCTCCCACCTTGTTTGCCAGCCATATTCAAGTAGTTTTCAGAATTCTGAATTAATTTCCTTGGCGTATCTTTGGTTCTGTTCATCTCAAAATAAGTTAATATTCACTAAATTCTGTAATGCACAAGAGGAGGGGAATCTTACATTCATCTTGTAAAACTAGGTGCTTTGGGACAAGATTAAAAAATTGGATGTGTCCACTAGTATTGAACACCTGCTTTGACACGCATAGGATCTCCTTTGCTTGGAGGACATTGGCAATTGGCAGTATTTCCCATGTCCAGACCTTTAGTGCACCATCACAGGTAGCTGGTGTCCTACTGAGTCCTCTTTTAAGAGCCCATGGAGAGAGCACAGAGGGATCAGCTGCCTGAAGCCACAGTCTGAATATTTCCAGGTGAGCGAGCTCTGGAGGCTGAAGGGATCTTGCAGGTGCTGGTGGCAGAGCTGTGTGTCACCGCTGTGCAAGGAGGGCAGCAGCTCTTGGGCAGCAGCCTACTGCCCTAAATTGCAAAACCATCCTGCAGTTCCTCTTCCTACAAAGTGTGCTGGCGTTACCCCTTCTGTCTTTCTCAGAAAAATGGGGAGAAGTCCTTCAACGTGTCTCCTCTCGTTCTTCTTCCTGCTTTGAATGAGATGGAAAAATGATCTTTAATTTGATTTTGGCTGTCTAAGTTCGGGGAAGGATGAATAAAAGCGACACAGGCAACATTCGTCTTGGCATTTCTGAACTCTTTGTGCTCTGCAACTCTCTAGAATTTATATTCACTTGCACAATTTGAATTGCCAGTTTAGACTTTCAAGATTGCGAGGAGTCAGGTCGCTGTCCGAGCGCTTCTGAAAGAATGCAAGGTTCATAATTTATCTCTGCTGGCCAAGGTGGCTGATAGAAATTGCAGATTCTTCCATGTCCTGGTCTCAGTGAGCAATAGGAGCCCCTGGATGCTTTCAGAAGTAGCTACTAATGGAAGACAAACACCGAGACATGTAAATCCTGCATTCGATTGGAGGGTAGCATGCTCTAGTTGTTCGACTCCTGTTTTACACTGTCTCTGTAAAGCTTGCTCTTTTGCTGCCTTTATTGTTTGCGTTCTGTGAAGTTAATAACATTTCAGGCTCTAAAACGGTTTCTCAGCTACTTTCCTGCTACTAAACATACTGATAGATTTGAAACTGTGGCCAGACTGCTTGAGATCCACAGTCTCATTTTGTTTTGTTTTATTTTACTCAACAGACCAGTTCTTCACCCCATTCTGGACTGCCCAAACAAGTCAGGATTAAAACTTCCCAATCCGTGGGGGACGTGAGCACACCCTATCAACAGCCAGAAACCAGAAGTAGGCATCTGTCCGTCAGTGAGTATTTTTGCCGCTCCTGCTCATCTGTGTTTTGTGAGAGGTATGGTTTGGGCACTAACCTGTATGGTATAGCGTTTATGAAAGCCATGAGAAATGGAAAGGTTATCCTAGGACAAGGCAGTTCATTTTCAAAAGCTCTTAATGTGTTTACAGCAGAATGTTTCAAAGTTCCTTACTAAGTTATTGAGCAGCTGAGAAGCTGCTAAGGGGGATGTCCTAAAGCCAGATTCGTTGAGGTTAGCAATTTGGAAAGCGTACGTGAGTCCATTAAGCTTTCTATTTAGATTGGCAATTTCAGGTTATGAAACCTAGATTTTCTTTTCTTTTTTTTTTTTTTTTATATTGGGATTTGGAATCTATTCTCGCTCCAGTAATCAAACATTTTAACTAATAACACATCCAAGCAGAGTCCTATGTTCAGAGTTCCCTAAGCTCTCACTCCAGTAGTTACCATGTGAGTAGGGCATCGGGGTAATATCACAGGTGATGGGCACAGCTGCACAAAAGGTAACGGATAAAGTCAGAGTAATATGTACCTTTGTCTCATTTCCTTGTGTTTCTGTTAGCTTACTGAGCTCATGTTTAGTGGGAAGGTTCATGTAAGACTCCTGTCATTTTTATGGTTTCTATCTCTGGTAGATTTGTCCGAGTTGTCCCAATTTCTGTATTACAACCGCCTGTATAACTATGCAGTGTTATTCAAATCTCTGCTTTGAAGATGTTCAAAGCTGTTAACTTTTTATATGAAAAACTAAAACATCTGTAACTGCTTCCAAGACTTATAGGTAAAAAAAAAAAAAGAAAAAGCCTGTGGTTTACAGTCTGGCTCCTTAGTGCCAAACTCAGTGAGCAGTGAAAGAGCAGGAAGAAGGTGAGCGGTAATAGGGATTTGCAGCACGAAGGGTAAAGCCTAAGCTGGTTTTCCGAAATGACTTTGGCTTCAGAAGTGAGAAAAGCTAAATTGTGCTGGAAACAGAAGCAAAGAATGGCCGTGTTTGTTACAACAGCTATTTTAGGCCTCTAGATGACGAGTGCTGCAAATCACAGAGGCTGTATTAGGAGCTGGGAGTGTCAGAGCTGTTTTGTTTCCAAGTTCTAAACTCCCTCTGTGGAAGAGGAGAAACTTCAGTTTCATTAACTGGGTAAACTTGAGGCGTAATCATTGTAGAATTTTAGATCAGTGCTTGCAGTGCAATCTTAGTGTCACGTGATAAATCTGATTAAACTAGAACAGCCTCTGTATCGGAGGGTCTAAACGGGAGCCAGATCCACACTGTTCTGACCAGGGGTAGTTGAGGGAATGAGCTCGAGCTCGGTAGAGAAGGGCTTGAGAACTAAACCAGCAGTTCTCAGTCCTAGACTTGTCCAGCAAACCTGCTTGTATCCTGTCTAGAGTCGACCGATCCCCTTTTGTGTAGTTTGCTTTTATGAAGCAGCAAACAAACAAAGAAGTGCTGAAAGCTTGTGAAGTACGTGACTGAAACTGGGACAAAAAGAGTTTTCCCGTCCTTTCTAGTTTGGCGTTAACGTGCATAGAAAGAGCAACGTTCCTCGGCCCTAGGAAGAAGGCAGCAGTATCCATGCACGGCTGAACACCACGTTTCTTTTCTCACAGACAAATTCAATGCCAAAAATATATTATTTAAAAAAAAATGTAAAAGTCATTCTCCTTTATTGGCATTCTAAGGTATCCAAATAATGATGCCAAAGCTAACAGACTGTACCGAGTGTCTTCTGTGGGTAAAATGTATAGTAGTAAGGGGCCCCTTCTGTATCCCAGTTGTACAGACTCTTTCCTCTTATCCCAGTTAGGAAGGCATTGGGTTTATTTTCTGAGCGTGTCAAAGTCCCAGACTGTTATGTTATAAAGAGGTTCAGAAGACTTCCAGTTCTGTCAGAGGTCTGATGGTAACTTGGCAATAGCTCAGTCTTGAATCAGTTTCTCCTTTCTTCTCCTTTCCTACCTTTGATTTGGAAAAGGAACGTACCCCTGTTTCCTAGCATTTCGGGCACAGAGACTTTCCTGTTCATACCTTGTCATGCGATGGAGGTCAAAAGCGGCGTTCAACAAAACTTGTCTGCGTGCAGGAGGTACATCCGTGTAGTTCCTGTCTTCTAAAGTGGACGGGCCTCAAGCCTGCTGTCACCAATTCAGAGGGTTGGAAGTAAAGATAACTTTTATTTAAAAAAAAAAAAAAGTCCCTAAGCATTCTGGCTGTGCTTGTGTTTTTTCCACTCACTTCCTTTGATATACATTGATTTAGTGCCGACTTCCTTTTCCTGCCCAGCGCTGGTGGCCTTTCCACAATAGCGGCTGGGGGGGGGGGCGAGACGACC
>NW_009731434.1:28752-34931 GCF_000703405.1 Apaloderma vittatum | reverse complement strand
GCTCGGTGCAGCCGCAACGCACGCTCTCTTGTTTATCTCCACGCCACTTGGCTTGTAACGTCACGTGAGCCCCACGGAGCTGCTTGGAAAATCAGGTGGTAGCCCTGAGCAATAGATTTTTTTTTTTTTGACATGTAGTTTCCCCCCCCTCAACACCCTAAGCCATGCCAGCATTGGGTTTTGGGGTGTTTTTTTTCTTCTACAGTCCTCTGGAAAGTGTGTGCATTGACCAGCTTCTGCTGTTGGTTGCCTTCACTCTTTATTACAGTAAATTCTGTAGAAAATACTTTCCTTGGGAGAATATTTGCTGATCTTTACCCATCTCGCGTAGCACCTGAGTACACACATTTAATTAAAGACAGCATCGTAAAGAGCACAGCTTGAGAGCAGATCTTAAAATGCCGTCTCTGACTTCATGGGGGACCTTGAGTAGATTGGCTGGACCGCCGCGTTTTGTGGAGCTCACAGTGTGACTTGATGGCAGCTGCAGGTGGATAGGTCACTGCCAAAAGGGATTTTGTGTCTTCCTGGTATCAGCTGCTTTGAGATCTGCAAGGAAAAAATCCAAATCCTAGGGGTGAAGTTTCTCTCAGTAGGTAGCATGGCACAAACTGTTTAGGTAGTACCATTAACAGATGAGTAAAATGTTTTTCTCATCCTTTGGTGCCTAAGCATACTCTGTCCAGCTAGCTGTCTCGTCTAACTACACAGAAATTGCAGAATTTGCTTCCAGGAGTTTTTGACCCAAACTAGTTGTGCAGTTTCAATTTTCATGTGGTAAAGACAGAAATTCTGGGGTTATTTACAGAGGTAGCAGTGCTCCCCTGTGATACTGGAATTGCTCGGTATCAGTGGGGTTAGCTCAGGTGGCGGTGACCTCCAGGAATAGTGCTGTCACTCAAGGTAAATGAACCTGGTTGAGGCAAACTTATAACCAAGATAGAAGATTGGTTGCCCTGACAAGTGTTTTGTGTAGTGGAGATTAACAGGACAGTCCATGCTCAAAGGCCAGGGATTCCTGGACTCTTCTGCCTTCCCTGAGATACTTGAAATTATACTCAAAGAGTTGACCAGAAGAGGTTAGAAGGATGTGACTGCTCTGTTAGGAGCTTCACCAATAATCTGTTAGTGTCTAAAATGACAGTGCGGGTGCTTGTCGAACCATTTGCTTTTTGACCTGGCAGCTCCTGGGTCCATTTGTGTCCAGTCTGTGAGGTTCGCTCTAGGGCTGCTGTGATCATAGAGGTCTGGCGTTAGAGATGAATATTTAGATTTTGTGTACATGCATGTGTGGTCTTATTTCAGGAAGCATAAATCTCAGAAATGTCCTTCTTTCTGGCCCAGGTTCCCAGAACACAGGCCGAAGTTCACCACCTCCTGGGTACGTTCCAGAGAGGCAGCAGCGCATTGCTCGCCAGGGTTCCTACACCAGCATAAATAGCGAAGGCGAATTCATCCCGGAAACCAATGAACAGTGTGTAAGTATGAACATTAGGGTGGAAAAAGCAGTTAAATCCAGCTGTTGAGGAAGTCTCTGCTGCTCTCTGGACCTTCTTTTTCTCTCCGGATTATTCCCTAGCTGTGGCTGCATTAGCACCTACTAGCACTGCTTTGTTTAAACCACGCTTCAGACTTGCTGATGGGTGTGTAAGTTCAGAGACTTTGCTGGACTGCCAGAAGCAGTTGCTGCACATATCGGGCCTTGTCTCTCCACCTCTGAATGAGCGGTTTTGGAGCAGGTTACACAAGTGTACACAGGTTTCCTATTGCCAGGTTTGTGTGACCCTCCTGTGTTTGAAACTGCGCTCTCCATTCAAAAACGTGGGAAGTGAGGCCAAAGGGCGACTTGCAGGTGGAGGCAGCAGCGCAGGAGAAGCAGCAGAGATTCTGTTGCCGAAGGCAGTTGGGATCAAAACACAGCACAAGGCTGACTTAAACTTCAGTTTTTTACAACAGAGTCCTTCGACACCTAAAGCTGTGTCTCAAGTTTGATAGGTCCTTAACAATCTCTGTGGGGAGATAAAGGAAAAATGTAGATTCTGAATAGTTTTGGACTCGCCTCTTCATCTGGACGTGCTCCAGGCAAGCAGTAGTGGACTCTGATTCTTTTGCGTGCCTTCTTTTTAGGCATTAGACCGAACTCATGTTGCCGTGTGATTTCTTCTGTGTTGCAGATGCTGGACCCTTTAAGCAGTGCTGAAAACTCGGTGTCAGGAAGCTGTCAGTCCTTGGACAGGTCAGCAGACAGGTACAAATGTACAAGCTGGTAGGAACTTACGTGCTGAGATTGAAATGCCAGTTGTACTTAAGCAAAAAAGTCTTCTTCCTTGGAGAGAAATAGGAACTTACTTCCTACCTATATCCCAGTGCATTTCTTAGAGAGGATTAATGACTTCTTAAGGTTGTTTCATTTTCTGACAAAACCATACACCAACAAACTGGTGCCTCAGTAGCTCTGTGTTGTAAATACAGAGTTCTAAGGCATGCTGTCTGTGTGGAGCCGAGACTCCAAGAACATCTGGCTGCGGGATATTTAAATCTCTTTTGGACAAGGCTCTACTTGTTCATTTTAAATAAAAAGCCAAACCAACAACCTATTCTAAGGTTACAGAAATTTATCATTGCGCTAGATTCCCTGTGTCCTGTGAGCTAGAATGTTAATTCCAAAGGTTCATAGTGGGGCTCTTCCTTTGGTGAGGAGTTTGTCACAGTCTGATGCTCTAGATATTTTTCTTCCCTTTCTTTCCTGGTGGCGCTGCCCGAGTGTTGATGGGCAGCCATAGATCCTATTATCTTGAGTAGCTGCTGTGGCTTCCCAGCACCGGTAATATTTGGCTCCAGTGTATTTTTAAGATTCCTCACAACTGATCCCTGTAGGTATCTGTATGCTTTTATGTCGAGCACTTCAGGTTTTGTTTTGCAGCTCGCTTCCTCCAGTTTATGGAGTCACAAGGAAGCACTTGGAGTTCACCTGTGTGTGTGCATGCATTTATTGTGGGAGGACGGAATATTGCTAATTTGTAACCTGTCCCTCTCTCCCCTTTCCCTGCCCTAAGTGGAGGAAGGGGTTATTCCTTGTAGGAGTGGGCATCATTTGGGGAAGGTCCCTCCCAACCCAACACGTTCTATAGTTCTATGGTTCTATGGAGCTGCTGTTCTTTGGGCAGTAGGAAAAGAACCTCACTTGGGAGTCTGAAAGCTGTTTTGAGCTTAGTCCATTTACACTGGTTAACAAAAAGAAGTGTGAATAACATGGCTTTGGCACAGATTGTGTAATCTCTTAAGAGACTTTAAAGACCTTCTGACAAGCAAAGGGCCATACTTAAGCTTACTTAAGTAAGGAGTCCTGCTTAATAGGGAGAAACATGAGGGTTGTAAGTGATGTTTGTTTTAGGCCCATCTGCTGCTGGCAGAGAGCAAAGTGCACAAAAGTTTTCATCAGAGGATGTCTTGCCTGTCATGGTAAATCACTGGGAGCAATAGTTGCCATTCTCTGCGGCCCTGTGAGCAGTACCCTATTCTGCTCTTCTCCTAGCCTGGGTTTTAACCTTCCACTTCACACGTCCCACGGGCCGGGGAGCTGCTGGACCAGTGGCACAAACTGAATGGAAGGGATGACTGCCTGCACCTAAATGGTCTGGTTAGCTGGGGCTTAGCCTGACGGGAGCTGTGCAGTTGTAGCATGAAATTATTGCAGGGACCTGGATTTGAGAATCACAGTTACCAATGTGCAAGGATATTGGCTCATATTTAAAGTCCTTATAGGTTTCGCTCTAGTAGGTAGCAAAACTTATTCTTGCCTTCTTCTTTTAATAGTCCTTCTTTTCGGAAGTCACGGATGTCAAGGGCACAAAGCTTTCCTGATAATAGACAGGAGTTCTCAGGTATGTCAGTGTCCCGTATAAAGATTATTTGATTCGGACTTTGATTCAGGTTTTATGCTTTTTGCTGGCTACCCTCCGCGCTTGCTGGGATTGTATAAATAGAAGAACTGGGGATATATTGATTGAAAACCTATGAAGTTATTTTTTACCTCTTCCTAAATTATCCACTGTGACGGGAAAATTCTGTCATTAGAACTTGTTGAAGGAGCCTCACTTCTCTCTTCGCATCCCCTTTCAGACCGTGAAAATCAGCTCTATGACAAAGCGGGGAAAGGTGGGACCTACCCTCGGCGCTACAATGTCTCCATGCAGCACAAAGACTACAACGATGGTGAGTTTTCAGACCTTTGATTCCAGGCTTGAAAAAGAAGCTGAGGCAATAGCAACCTCCAGGACTGAGTGTAAGCCCTAGTTGAAGAGTCTGGAAGTGCCCTGATCCTTGCAGTTAGTGCTGGAGTTAATGCTACCATGCTTGATGCCACTTTCTTGTAGCAATTCATGATGGCTGTTTGTAATTCTTTGTTTACTGTGTCCTTTCTGGGGATATCTAGACAGGTCGGTGACTACTAGGGTTGAGTGGTGGACGTAGTTATTAACCTCGTTTGTAAATAGTGGTTTCCTGCCACGGGGATTCATTACGCTTTGCTAATTGGGCAAGGTGGGCTTGCTTCTGGGTCTGTTAACTAGAATCACATCTCTGCTTGTCAGATGGCTTAATGCAAATTAACCTCTCAGAGTTTTATAAGAGGTGCAAGTTGTCATAGTCTTTGCTGATGGCTTTGATTTGCAAGTCCAGGCACGTTATCTAGGAAGTCATTCTGTGTAGCTGTTAACAAGCCTCGGAGCTTCTGTGGTAGCCTGTAAACCAGATTTGCGCTTTGGAAGGCAAGCTTAGAACTTGCATTACTGCACTGAGGGCATTACAAAGTGTTCTCTCCCTTCTACTTTAGGAATGATCTAAAGCTGTACTGAACCCAAGCAGCATCAGCCCTGAACTGTTATATTTTTGCTTCTTGTCATTTGGCAGTAGATTCTGCTCCATGGGAACAGAAGGGAACATTTTTTTTCTCTCTCTTCTCTTCACACAACCTCCAGCCATTACCTTCCACTTGTAACCGTGTTATTTCAAAATTCTGCTTTTTTTCCTCCAGGCCGGAGGACGTTTCCCAGGATACGGCGTCACCAAGGGAATCTTTTCACCTTGGTCCCTTCAAGTCGTTCCTTAAGCACCAACGGTGAAAACCTGGGCCTGGCCTTGCAGTACCTGGACCCCCGGGGACGCCTGCGGAGCGCCGACAGTGAAAATGCCCTCGGTGTGCAGGAGAGGAACATTCCCACCAAATGTAGGCAGTCACCCTGACGGTAACTGGGGAAAGGCTTTTAGAGATGAACTCCAGACCCAGTACATTACCATGGCTGGGTTTTTATCAAGCCATTTAAAACCACGTAATTACACAGCTGTGTTTTGAGGCCCACCTGTAATACAGGTCCTCTTTTTCTCTGAAGAATAGATAGTCGTGCACTGGGAGCTGGTCTTTCCTTTAGAAAGCGTCAGAAAATCAGCTAAGGGGTAAAAAAGAGAACTGTGAGTTGATTGGATCTCGATGATCTACAGGATTCTTAAACGGTCAGACAAGCTTGTTTATTTTCTTGATACATTAACGTTCGTAGTCAGGTTTGTGAATTACAGTTATTTTACTAGTTAGGAGCTGCATTTATTTCACTTGCTCCTTAGTAGGAAGACTTCCTTCTCTATTCATGGCATTGGTTTGGGGAGGACTTTGTCATAAAAAAATTAATGGAACATGAATCATTACTGATGAACTTCAGATATTCCATATAGTAATTTAAGGATCAAAATGAGGACATTAATGCAGCAGAGTAAGCCAAGTACTAAAACACTGAGTGGCAGTAAATCTGATTAAATTAGACATGGCAAAGCCAATCTCTCAGCTCTTCTGTGTTTTCACACTATCCAGATGGCTGGTTCCTGTCTTTGGTTTTAGAGTTTCTTGTAAGATACAACATAATTGGATGCATTGCCCTGCATGAGTCTGGTGGAGTCGTTTTCAAAGTTAGAGCTAAAGCACTGGCCTTTGAGTAATATGCTCTGGTATTAAGTGCAACCTGAAAAACTTGGCTCAGGTGTTAATCTCTGGGTCAGGAGACTGCTGCCTGGGCAGTGCACTTGCCAGTGCAATAGAACAATGAGAATTTATAATTCCCTGCTGATGTAACCTCCTGCTGGGGTGCTGGAGGTGGCTGCTTTAGCTGGTTCTCATATATTTTTTTATT
>NW_009731434.1:11636-28721 GCF_000703405.1 Apaloderma vittatum | reverse complement strand
TTCAGCAGGTAAAGAAGATCACCACACTGTGCTTACAGTGGCCCCTACCTTATCGCTGGCTGCTAGGGAATTACAACTTCTAGTTTTTCTGCCATAGAGATAGCCTTGCAGCAGAATCCTTCCCCCAAAAGAAGGAACCCTGAGCTAACCAGTAGTTGGCAAAGAACCCAGCGGGAATGTCATTCACGTCATCCCAGAAGCTTAACAGACGTTCCCAGCTGGGTAGGATTGATTTAGCAAGGCTGATCCAGCTCTTTTCCATCTGATGCCTGTAGTAACTACCGATCAAGGGCTGGCAGAAGCTGTTTAATTGCTGCCCCATCTCTTAAGTTAATGGTGGTGTAGAACCTACTCTGCTGGTGGAATGAAATTTCATCGACCTCATTGAATAACTTCTCCGTAGTATGTCTTTGCAAAATGTTTCGCAGTTTCAGTTTAATGGGACAACACTGGTCAGCCGGTCCTGAGAGCCTGAGTGGTTCTCAGGCTGGATTCTGTTTAGGGTTCTGCCACTAACTCCCTTCTACTGGGCGAGTGCCTCATGTCTGTGTCTTCAGCTGCAAAATACCTGTTTCCATCCCAGTATGACGGGGATTGATCTTTGAAAAGATCACCATTATTTTTAAAAGAGAGATTGTTACTGTTGGTTTTTTAGCTCCGAGTGCTCCGATAAACTGGCGACGAGGAAAACTGCTGGGCCAAGGTGCCTTCGGCCGTGTGTATTTGTGCTATGATGTGGATACGGGCAGAGAGCTTGCAGCTAAGCAGGTCCAGTTTGACCCAGAGAGTCCTGAAACAAGCAAGGTAATTCTCATAACAGCTTCTAAAATTGTTTACAGAGTTTGAGATGCTGTAAAATGCCTGTATCTGTCAGTCCTCGAAAGCTAGCACCTTACTCAGTTTGTGCTAGGGTTTCAAGTCATGCGGTGAGGAATGAGAGTTGCTTAAAATTTACTTTTCTATATTATTAACTTCAGCCTGAAACTAAAATCTGCTTTCTGGCTTTGTTTTTGGCTCTCCCTTCTCAGCTTTTTGGTTTGTTGCCAGGTTACTTGAGGAATACTAGACTGCCCTGTGTTCCTGGTTAGACATGGATGTGAATGAAACTAAACCCAGAAAGAGTAGAACTTTTTTACTCTTTTAAATGAAAAAAGCTGCATGTACTTGCAAAACCCACTTTCTGGGATTACATGGTAGGTCCTGTATCAAAGCATATTAATTGGCAATTTCCACTTCTGAATTCTCCCTGTCCTCAAACAAGCCTAGAACTGTGGTGTTAATTAATCAAGAACAGAGCTGTGACAACACATTAAAAACAGTAGAGATGGGAAGGGGCACCTTAAAATTGTCGGCTGGCACGCGGCTCCCTGCACAGTGGGTGCAGCTGGAATGGCTGTTAGGTTCTTCACTCGTGTTGTAACAACCTGCCAGTTTCTTGATGTTGAACAAATTCCCTTTGAGTTGAAATGACTGATCTGCAAAGATTTAATTATTCTGATTTTATATGGGATATTGGTGCCAAGATAAGCCCTAACTTGGTAAGTTCTGCGTTACGCCGTGTCTCTCTTGTAAATCAGACAATAACTCTGAACCGAGGAAGAACAGGCTGGAATGTATTTTGAAGGCACTGAGACTCCAAACCTTAAACTATCAGTTGATCTGATTTAAGCAGCTTCCTCTGGTTCCCTGCATCTCTGCAGCAGCCGGGTCCTTGCTCTTGAAGAGCTGCATCCTCTCCCGAAGCGAGAGAATTGAACCTGGCACCTTCCAGTGGCAGGGCTGGAGAAAGTTAAGTGGGACTGATTTTATTCCTTTTTCCATAAATCCTCGTGCTCTGGTACCTTTGATGTTCAGCCTGTTCGTTCATTCAGCAAGAACCTGACACTTTTCCTGGGCAACAAACATCTCCGATTCAGCCTGGAACTGTTGGACAGCCGCCTTGCCTTTGCGCTGTCATACCCTGTTGTCTGTGGCAGGAATAAAGCAGAGAATCGGTTTCACGTGCGTAGCTGCAGCTTCTTTGAAGCAAATAAAAGAAGGAGACATTTCTAACGTCTATTCGAGTATTATCATCAGAGTGAATCAGAACAAGACTGAGTGGCAAAACTAGTTTAGGAACTCTTAGCACCTGTAGCAATTCTGTAACTGTACTCGGAGCTTTTTCATCATTGAACGAACGCTCACTGTGCTCTGCTTAGTGACAAGGAGTAAGGTTATAGCTCTGTTGTGCGTGAAGAATGCTTGTAACCAACCTGGCTAAAGCTGTTCAGCTCACAGAATCGAAGCAAGGAACAACATTTTTCTGGTCCTGAATCCGTATATGATACTGCCTGTGTTCTCCACTCTCAAAGCTTCTGCACTAATACTTACCTGCTTATTATACAGTGAAAATTAGTGCGAAGCCTTGGTAACGTTTGCCTTTCCCTAGAGGTGGGTGAGCCAATGCCGTGGATTAGACTTCTTCAGCGCAGTAGTGTCCTCACCCTTCCAGTGGCAGTGTCAGATTTATTAGGATGGAATATTTCCTGGCACCTGAACCTTATTTTCTCCTTCAACATCCGTAGGAAGTGAGTGCCCTGGAGTGTGAAATTCAGCTGCTGAAGAATCTCCAGCACGAGCGTATCGTTCAGTATTACGGCTGCTTACGGGATCGAGCAGAGAAGACCTTGACCATCTTCATGGAGTACATGCCAGGGGTAAGAGCAGCGCATCACAGATTGAAAGTGAGATGGGTGGTTATTAGTTGCTTTCTTAGTTGCTGTGATTTATCCTAACTATGTAACCCACCTTATACCCTCTCAGCTGTGCCTGCTTTTCACACTGGGTTATAATACCATTGATTTCTTTTTATTTATGCCCATGTCATCTCTTTGTTTGTGGTTTGTTGCTTTTTCTGTAAGTATCCTGTACTTGAACTGCATTCTCTTCATTAGTTCACTAAAAACAGTTCTTTTCTTCAGTCTACATTTGTTCTACCAAAGTACTTCACAGGACTTGGGCCAACTTGTAAATCAGGCTAACTGAATTAGCAAAGTCATGTAGTACAGCAAATTAGACTAAAACTGACCCTACAAGAAGGGAGACTTTTGACCTGGATGAAACCGCTGAACTATTTTATTGCTTGTCTTCACAAAGAGTTGTACCAACACGGCTCAAGGATGAGGGAAGCAGACAGAACCTCCTTAAGCTATTTTTGCTATAAAGCATGCCCTTGGTTTTCTTAAAAAGGGCTTCTTAGGGCAAGATGCTCTAAAAGCCTCACAAAAAGGCTTTAGAGGAGGCCAGAATTTATTACTCTGCGAGTTGGGTGTACAACACAGTCCCAGCTCGTGGGAATTGAATGGCCACTGCAAGATTTGTGGTTTGTCATTTCTTTGCCAACCCCTTCTGTTTGCTTTCGGTGCAGGGGTCAGTGAAAGACCAGCTGAAGGCGTACGGTGCTCTCACGGAAAACGTCACCCGGAAATACACTCGCCAGATTCTCGAGGGAGTCTCATACCTTCACAGCAACATGATTGTGCACAGGGACATAAAGGGTGAGATCAGCTGGTAATTTGTGTAGATACCATGTGCCAAAAGGAACTCTTGAAAAACAAAAGTGTTAAAGAGTTCAGTATCCTGGCTGGGGCTTCTGAACACTGATGTCCTCCCTTCTGATTTCCTCTCTGCTTGGCCCAAGTACTGTTTCTCAGGTGACAGGCATATACCGTTGCCTTAAGAGCTCCTGCTTACCTCAGGCTCTTGTGGCTGCCCTACCTCTTCTGTGTAAGAAACATCTCCCATGTAGAGCCTCTGTGATTAGTCTTTAATCTTCCTTTTCCCAGTATAACCCCATGGAGCCAGACGGTCTCCTTAAGAGTTAATGTCAACAGATGTGGCAGACACCACACACGTTCTTCTGTGCTCTAGAGGGACCAGAAAGGTTGCTCACTGCAGGAAAAATACCCTCTTGTTCCTGCCTATAAATCTTCATTCCATCCACTCTAGGCTGGCGAAGGGAAATGAGCTGCTGATTCTTGAATAACACCTTGTATACTGCTCATATGGTGCTCCTTACCAAATGATTTCTTACCTGGTGAGTTATTCACTAGTTTGCACCCATCTAAGCCAAACTGTTAACTTGCCTCTAGGGTGCTGGATGGACAGACTTGTTATTCTGAACTCAGCTATTCTACTTAGGGAGCAAAACAATAAAGCTGTTTCCCGGCACAAGTGCATTTTATTTGAGGGCAGAATAATTTCGCACAGGCACACACCAGATAATGGCAACACAGGGTCCTCGATCTTACTGCGGCTTTGGAGGAAGAATTGGTTTTGGTGTCGAAGCCTTGGGTTTTGTCCACATACAAGCTAAGCTTAGGTATGCTTCCCCCCCGCCCCCCTGCCCGGTGCTTCATGTTCAGGACCTCTGACCAAGTAAAGTGACTTGTTTATTGGAGGAGTTCAAAGTGGTTTAATTAGCTACATCTGTTACCCAGCTGACCAGAAAGCAATGGTTATACTTGCCAAAGCAGCATCCCAATAAAATCCTTTTCTGCACAGCTCTGTGCTATCTAAGCTGTTGGCCTGGGGGCCCTGCAAGGCTGCCTGTGGTGTTTACAGGGGCTGTGTAACAATGATGGTGCTGACTCAGCTCTCGTTTCCCTTCCCCCTTCGCTTCCTCGTGTTTTTCCCCTGAAGTTTTTCCCATTTGCAGCCATTAGCAATTGGCTTGTCCACAGCCTGAATTCAAGAAATGATGTTTAGCAGGTCACCTGAGGCTTAGCGGGGAAAAAGCCATACCATGAGCGTGGGTAGCTCTGGGTTGGATATCGGCTCCGTAGGCTCCCTATCCAACAGCTGGATTGCATGAAAACAGCTGTCTCCACTCTTTGCTTTTTGTCCAGGAGCCAATATTCTTCGTGACTCTGCTGGGAATGTGAAGCTTGGGGACTTTGGGGCCAGCAAACGGCTGCAGACAATCTGTATGTCTGGAACAGGCATCCGCTCCGTCACTGGCACGCCGTATTGGATGAGCCCGGAGGTGATCAGCGGAGAAGGCTATGGAAGAAAAGCGGACGTATGGTGAGGCTTTAACTTTCTGTCTGTAGATGAATTTACAGCTTTTCTGGAGGGAGGTAGGACACATTCTGTCACGCACACATTCAAAATCAGATTTTTGTCTGGATAGAAAGTTTCAGGCGAGCTGAAGTAGCTGATTTGAACTCAAGATGTGACCTGCTGTGGGCTGTGCTTTGCAGCATCCCAACACTCAACTGCTCGTTTAGTTTTTCAGGAGCAATTTTCACTCGTTCCTTCCTCAAACCAATAGCTGATTTTCAGTTTTCTGACTGGTTTCCATCCTTTGTAAGAGAGACTGATGGTTGTTTAGGGAAAGTTCATTCATTTGGTTATAAAGTGAGAGGTATACTTCTAACACACTGCAAAAGAAAGGAAGAGAATTCAGGCTTCAAAGGAAAGATGCTCAAACCTGGAATGACACAAAAGACAAAGTTCAGATCAGAGGTGATCTGAAGTGTGCCTGGATGGAAACTGTGGCCGTGCTATTATTGGCATAACAAAGAAAGAGCCTCTGTCGAAAGGAAAGAGCAAAATGGTCCCGTGACGAGTTGTTAGTTTTGGAGGCCTTAAAAAGGTGAGATGATAAAACTAAATGACAGCGACAGAAGGTGTGTTTGTCTCTCCACAGCAGAGCAAGACCTCTGCTATTTCCTGTACAGGCAGTGAGTGGAAACAGCTGAAACGTGCCTCGTATGTAAAGAGTTAAGTTCTGCAGACCCTCCCAGTTGGGATGCCTGGGGCGAGAGAGGAGCACGTGCCCTTCCCCCTGGGTTGATGCAGTTGTGGATTTCCTCTCGGTGCTGACATCGCTCCATTCCCATCAAAGAGAGGCTGCTGTTGGCTGGGCTCCAGTTCCTACAATCCCGATCATTATTTAGGGGGGTCAGAATTTTCCAGTGCAGCATTAAGTCCCAGGGTGGATGCGTATGGCTGAGAGGCTCAAAGACGTAACAAATCTAGCCACCTGGCTTTATGCCACTGCTGCAGGCCCCTCTCCAATTTTCTTTTTCCTAAATAGCAGAATATGTGAGCTATTTGTTATTGCTGGAGTGACTTGACATTCTGCTGTTTGCTGAATGTCTTAAAGAAACCGGATCTGCTCAAATGGTATAAATCAGTCTAAACAATAATATATCGCTGCTTGCTCTTGAGCAAACCCCCAGCACTTCAACACACATGGTTTGTATTTTCTGTACTCTCTTCTAGTAAGTCTTAAATGGCTGGAAACCAGTGTAAAATTTTCACGTTGGATTTTAAACCTTGTCAAGAAGTCGTTTCTTGCATATTCACTGCATTTAATTCCTTTCCTTCCTTGTCTTGGCAATTGATGCACGTCTGCCTCTGCAAATGTCTTGTCTTTTGCTTTCCGCTTCGAAAGAGGGGGTAGTTGAAAGGTAGAAGAGAGGCAGTTTTGCCTTTTTAATGGAACAATGTGATGAAGACACGGGACTGGGTATCAGAAGTTCACTAACTGCTTTTGCTTAATCCGTGGCCTGGAAGGAAGCAATTAACCCTTTCTGAATGAAACCCAATCACTGCAGTACAGCAGAAACCCGTCGTCTCCGTGAACACATCGGTGTCACACTTCCTTCAGAAAGGTGGCTCAGCTGTGTCTGTCCCCATAACCACGTTCTTGCCTTGAATTAGCCTGCAGAGCCCCAGTAACTTCACTGGGAATTCTGCCTTAACAGAATGATTCATCTGCACTAACGGCTTTTTAACTTACTGCCTTCTCTGTTTGAGCTGTTAAGACTTCAGTTATTTTTTAACTGTCTACGATGCTTGGTTTCTTGTGAAATGGAGGTAATAGGGTTTGGGGTTTTTTCCCCACATGAGCATCCTGAGGCTGAGCACTGAAGACAGGTTTTGCTGAAGTGGTTTTCTGGGGTCAGCCAGCTCCGATTCACTGGACTTTGGTTAAAAAGTGCGTTTCCAACCTTGCAACACAGCAAATGCCTTTGAGATATAATGGTGGCGGCAGCAGCAACACCCGAAATGCCACTGAGGTCAAACAGCACCGTCAGGGACATCCCATGTGCACCTCTTGTTAATGCGGAAGTTTCCTGAGAGTAGGATTTTGAGCGAAGGAGAGCTGGACAGATGGCACTTCACAGTTCTAGATGCAGTGAGCAGCACAGTGGAAGCCAGGCTTTCTGTCTCAGCACTTCAGTGCTCGCCTGACAGTAAAAGCGGCGGCACTGGCCAGTCTGTGCTGAGCACAAAGATGTTTTATAGCTGTTCTCAGAGCAGAGCCGTACCTTGGTGTTGGCAGCTTGGCAGTTCTCTGTGCATTATTGTGCATGTCGATTCTCACTTTTTTTTTTTTCCCTCCCCTCCTTTTTTTTTTTTTTTTTCTTTCCTGTCTGCTTTTCCAGGAGCCTCGGTTGTACTGTTGTGGAAATGCTGACAGAGAAACCACCCTGGGCAGAGTACGAAGCCATGGCTGCCATTTTCAAAATCGCCACCCAGCCAACCAACCCCCAACTCCCCTCCCACATATCAGAACATTGCCGGGACTTTCTAAAGCAGATCTTTGTGGAAGCCAGGCACAGACCCTCTGCTGAAGAGCTGCTCAGACATCAGTTTGCACAGCTGCAGTACTGAATTACCTCCCTCGCTAGCAGCTCCTGCTGGGCTCTGCCCCATCTGGTCTAGTTGCAACTGCCCGTTGTGGTGCTGCATCTTCAAAATGCCAACTCAGCTGTCCTAGTCCTTTGGGGAAGTTATGCCAAGGAACCTAGGGTCTGCCTTTGTGCCTGATACCTTTGTTTGCTGGACTAATGTTTATTCTACCGACAGCTGTCCAAACAGAGCTGCGTTTTTGCCCTAGTTACCTTGATGTGAAAGTGCAGCTGGCTGCATGTTTTCTGCAGGCCCGAGAGTAGGAATCCAAGAAGCGTCTCGCTGGGTGGACGGAGGAGAAACCTGAACCGAAGTGGGAACTGGGAAGAGCTACACCCTTCAGAACAGAAATGTGCAACGGCCAGCCAGCCCAGCTCCCTGTGTGTGGGTTGCTGTTTTCCAGACTGTGAGGGCTTTAGAGGCACCTACAGTACATGATTCCAGCAAAAAGCCATGTGTCATTGAGCATGCGCTCGCTATATAGTTATATATTTTTCTTCTTAAGTATTCAGCATCTGAAGGTGTTCAGAAAATATTGATTCAAAAGTATGTGAATAGTGTTATTTTATAATGAAACCATGGATTTTGGGGGTGGGGGGAAGGGGGAGGTCTTTCTAGCTAAATGTCAGGATAATCAGAAAAGTTTCAGCAGAATGCAATCACTCCAGGGCCTGAGATAAGGGCTCTCCCACTGATGCTATAAAATCCAGAGCTTGATGTGTCCTAGCACTAAGACAGCGTTGGTTAGTTTGTGTCCTCGCAGCCAACAAATGTGTGCTCCTGCTTCATCTCCCTGAGACTGCTGGGTCTAAACAAAACCCTTCCGGAAGGGAGTGCTGCGGCACAGCTTTCTGTTGCACCTATCTTTTGTGGCTGGTAACTTCCTACCATCCCTTAAACCAAAGAGAGTTGATCTCGTGCCCGGGAATTGACTTCAGGAAAAGCTGACGTGTTTCTTTGAGGACCTAGCTTGATGGAAAACTGAGCTTTTCATGGGGAGTATTTGCTGGACACTAGTTTTCTTCGTGCGCAGTAAGTTAGAATCAAGCTCAACCCTTCAGCATGTGTGTTTTGTTTTACAGGTGTTCATTTAAGACATCCATAAAAAAGTTATGGCCCTCTTTAAATAAGCTTTTGTACAAGTTAAGTCAAACAGTGAACCAGAGAGAACATCTGTAATGCTAGCGTCTTTCTGAAATTAACTGGAGATCCCCATGTGGGTACCAGCAAACTGCTCCCTGTGATTTTGCATTTGGAAGGTACCACGTGTCTGAGAACCTGAGCTCCTGGTGCCTGACTGGCCTCGGCTGCTGTATGTTGGATTGGGCACTAATAATCCTTATTCACTCCTGAAAGACCAGCAGGTTTTAAGTGCTGCGGATTAATTCTCGGAGTAATTCCGAGCTTTCTGTGCGAAGTGAAACTAAGAAAAGCAGATGTATTCTTAGATAAAATGTTGCTTTATAGAGCAATGCTGAAAGTGTTCCGCTCTTGTATTGGAAACGATATTAAGGCTCTACATACCTCGACTCTTCTCCCCCATAAAAACTTGAAATTTCTTTCATAATGCAGTAAAATTAGCAGTTATTGAATGAATGCTAATAGCAGGATAAGGCAGGTTATAGTGAAACCAAACTCCTTGAATATATAAGTACTGTGTTGAATTAAAAGAGGAAAAAAAGAACCCTAAAAAAACCCCCAAACGACCAAAAACCCCAAAAGGGTTTAACAGTCTGAAGTGGTTTTTTGTGTAATTGGTGAAAGCAAGCTAGTGCTGGATTCACTTCCAGGCTCTCCTGCACTACTACAAGGATGCACTGGTTAGGCTGCAGGCGCTTAGGGGGATCTCTTTTATGAAAGCCCCTGTTCCATAACGGATTTAATTCTAGTGAGAGCACTTCTTTTTGATCTTTTCCAAACCCAGAACTTGACTCCAAATTGTCAAGACACGCGGCCTCATTTTCAGCCTGCGCTTTGCCGTCGCTCGCACCGGAGGGAAGCGAGGGCATCGCACTTCTACTCCGTTCTAGGGAGCGTTTGACACCCTTTGTCGGGCTGTCAGCGGCTGCGTGTGCTGCAGGGGAGCGTGAACTCATTCCTGTAGCCTTGAGGACAGGAGTAGGGTGGTCAGCACTTCCGTGGGGCCCGGAGGCACTCTTCAAGCCTTGCAACTAGCACCTAACTATACCAAAGATGGGAATCTTTTCTTCGTCACGCTTTACCCAGCCGACATACAGCAGCGATCAAGGGCGCGGTGATCCTGTCTGCGTAGGTTTCTCTCTACTCTTGGCTTGTTCTCACCAAATCGAGACCTTCCATGCTCTTGCCTTGCTTATCCCACGCGTCGTTTTGGGAGAAGAGGGCATGAGGAGGTGGCGTTAACCCTTAGCGTTTTGAAGCAACGAAATCCTCAGGATCTGTTGTGGCTTTTACCTCAAGATGCGTCATGGAAGGCTGTTCCGGAGCAGAGCAAAGAGCGTCACGGACTGATGGGCTCAGTCCTCTCCCCGCCAGAGCTTCTGGTCCTTCCCACCACCTCCGCTGAAATGTGCCTACTCTGTGTCTACACGTGTATTCCAGTCTCTTAAGGGAAGTAAATAACAGTTGTACAGCGACAGAGAACATGGGCTGCCAGCTTGGACTTCTCGTATTCCAGTACCTGACCCAATGCCACCCGTTTGGCACAGGAACAAGCCAAAGCGTTACTTGTATGTTTGGAGATGCACTTTTATGAATGTAGTTTATATCGCTCTTTTTTAGCTCTTTTTACATCATGTAAACGGTGATGCCTCATACGTTTTTTGGTTTGGTTTTGGTTTTCTGTTTGGTTTTTTTTTTATTTATATCGTAAAAGATCATATTTGGTGATTTTTATATATATCGACTCGACTGTTACGGGGTAGGGGGGAGGATGGGAAATAAATTTGACGCCTTTATGAATCTAAAAAAGGAAAAAAAAGCAGCTGGTTTTGCAGAGAATTTGCTGATGGTTTATAACGAGTAGAGCCGAGCCAAAATGCGTTCTTTGTTTCCTCACAGCCTTCTGGGTTATTGAAAAGGAAGATCTGGATTCCTAAATCCACTGCTACAGTGAATAAGCTTGGGGCCAACAGTTATACTACAGTCTCTTAACGTGGCCCTGTCAGCAAAACGTTTCAAGTGGACGTAAATGTAATTATACCTCTAAATTGAATTACATCTGGCCGCTTTATCCTGGCAGAACTGGAAAAAACTGGGAATAAACTCATTTAAGGGAGAGTGGAGGAGGAGTGCCAGGCCAACAATAAGCTATTGTGTCCATTCCAAATGTCAGACTCTGTTTGCTGCTGTTCCTTCCAGGGAGGAATATTTAGTGAATATTGAGTGTTGGGATCCTTGATGGAAGGTGCTGCAGAAATGGGGAATATTCTATTTGAAGAAACGTATCTTATGGGAAACAGTTGAAGCTGAGCAAGAAAATGTCTAAGATTCCCATCAGAGAGGAACTTGGGGGAATGGGGAATTTGGCTGTCCCTGAGCTTGTTAGGAAACAAACTTGGCATTTTGAGCTCGGTGTGACGATTCTGTGCATTCCAGGTTATTTGCTTGTTCTCCAGTAAATCTGATCTTTGCCTGCTCTAGCGGTGGTAGGTTGCAGCAATCTGGATTTTGTTTCGTATTTTTTTGGAGTAGTACTCCAAAGGACTTGAAGATGCTCCCATTGCCATTAGTTACCAAAACCAAATTGTCTGAGAGGGAAACTGGTACCTGCTCAGGTGACACACGTTGTTTCTAAGCGCCCAGAGAGCCAGGAAAGCTTGTGAAATCTCAGTAAATACATATATCTGTGCTGTACACCCTCCCTCTGGTAGGCAAATACACTTCGAGCTGTCCAGGGGAGCTGAATGAGATCCCAGGGATTGGTGCTCTAGGTTAATAGCTGCTGGATGGAAAGGTTTTGTATATTTGAATATGTAGAGTCCTGTGGCTGTCACCTCGGTACCTGCCTTGGAGCTGGGAGTATTCAGTCCATCCTTACTTTTCAGAAAAAATTAGGTGTCCCGTGTGTTTTACTGGTGTTTGGGCTTCAGGTCTTTAAACCTCAGCCTCGTGCAGGAGCAGATCCCACTGAGCATCTGTGAATTTCCCACTTAGAAAACGTAGATGAGCCATGGGGGCAGTTCAGAAATGAGAAAAAAGACTTTATTATCTGTCAATACCCCGTCTGACATAAACGGTGCAGAGTAGGGAGGCATTGCTTTAACCTGGATTGTGCAGAAGACCTTGAACCAGTAGTCTATATATACCGACCGGGGGCTTGCAGTGCAAAGCCAGGCCAATGTATCGTTTTATTTACAATAAAATTATCATTTATATGAAAGCTTTCTTGGTGGTTGTTTGCAACACAGCGTCTCTTACTTCCTGTGTAAGTGATGCTTCAAGAAAAACAAATAAGACAATTAACTAGTTTTACTTCTAACCAAGCACTTTAACTGAAGGAGGAATTTTTTTCCTTTCAGGAATTTATTCTCTGGGACAGATGGAGAAATGTCAGATTTGTGATGTGTTGCTGCTTGGATCAGGTAGGCATGGGTTCTCCGTGAGGCTGCCTCCAAGGAAGGTCGCATTCATCCATTCCGCTCTTCGAAGAGAGAGGTGGAACAGCTTCGTCCCTCTTGCTAGTGTGTGAGAATAGCAACGTCTCCATTTCCCCTTGTGGAACAGTAGCTGGACAGGGTATATTGGCTCTTCCCATGGAGATTGTACCGACAGAGCAGGAGCTGAGGTTTGCGTTTGGATTTTTGCTGTGACAGTGAGTTCTTTACTCCAGGTGTTGGTCTGGGAGCGTTCTTGATTCATCAGTGCTTCACGGGGTAGATCGTCATCAGGTGGGGAAGAGGCAGTTGGTAACAAGACCAGGAGGAGGAGGTTGGATTGATGATGTTTGATTCTCTCGTGTTTTGCTTTAGCTGGGAACACCCTGGAGTAGTCTCCCTGCTAAGTGGAGAACTCCAGCTCTGACTTGTGAAGCTCAAGCTCCTTGAAAATGTATTTGTTCTAAATACCTCGAAACAGTCTCATCATTTTGGAAAGCAAAAACCTGGAGAATTAAGGCCTCTGGACTTAAGACTGATGTGAGGTATCACAAACTCACTTCCAGAACTGAAGCCTCGCAGCAGAAGTGGAGGAAACGGGGTAGCCCCGTGCTGAGCGTGCCAGGGGTTTGGGCCGGGACAGACTTCGGGTAACCACACTTCCAAATATTTTTAGCCTTTATTTTTTTTCTTCAGCATACTATCTTAGGATAGGACAGAAATAGTCCTCCTATAAAATTCATTTACCCCACTTGTTTTTTCCTGGTACCGCTCGCTCTGTCTATGCAGCTCCTCGGCTTCGGTGTCACAGTCGCTTAAGCAGCTGCTTGAATGCCACCACGGTCCCCTGAGATGCTGCCCTCTCCAGGCCCTAACCACAACCTGCCCTCTAATCGCCTTTTTCCAGGCCCAGGCCTGGCTAGGTGCTATGCCAATGAAACACTGACAGGTTTGTTACTGTAAAATACAGACCAGGAAGAAGAAATGGGTTAACGAGCCGGTGCAATAGAAACTCCTGCACGCACACCGAGTCCATGCGCGGTGCTTGGCTGCTGTGCCAGGGCAGATGAGAACCAGACGACTGCCGTTGTCGCAGAACAAAAATGTCTTGTGGAACCAGAAATAACCACCTCTGGCAGCTTCCCAACACCCTCGCTGTCGGTGTTAGAACCTGAAAATCATGCCTGTACTTGAGGAGATCCTTCCCAAAGCTGATGCTTTCATTCTTCTTTCCACTCGGCATGTTCAGGGGTCACATTTGCTTTTACGAACATGAGGTTCACATCTTAGGCTTGTATGATGACGTTTTCTCCTGGACTCCCCTCTTACTCACCCCTCTCAAAAGTAAGTAGCTTTATAGTAATGCTGCTTTCCGTAAATGCAGAGTATGTGATCCTGACCGGCGTCTTCACCGCTCCTGTCCATAGGTGGTGGTTGAGCAGGGGCTGAGAGTGATGTGTGTGGAGCCTTGGGGTGAAGGCAGAAATGATCAGCCACGGAACACTGAGCACCACACCAAAGAAATGCAGCCAAAAACCTCTGCCGCCTTTTCGATTTCTGGTAATTTGTGTTACATGCGTGACATGGCTCAGGAGGAGGTGACTGAAGGTATGTTTGCTCTCTAAACCCAGTTCTGAAGCAAATATGATTTTAAATCTCTGAGAAGGTTGGCTGTGCTACTCTCCTGTGGCTCTTTCTATTAGGATGGTAAAGTCTAAACTAGGAACAATGTCTTGTGGATTTAATATTGCTTGGGTGTGGGTGTATTGCATTATATCCAGGAAATGCTGGCACAGTTAGCAGTCGTGTCACTTGTCCTGTTCTTGATCTCTGCCTGGTGCTCGGTCTTGTGTCCAAAAATTAACATCTGGATGGTATGGCTGTATATGAATTCCTATCATTTGGTGGTTTATTTTTGTGGGTTTTTTTCCCCAAACAGTTTTTGAATTAATTGAATTTTTATGCTTTGCTTCCGCTGCAACTTCTGCTGCTTCTGTGAATATTTTCCAGTGGAGCTGCCGCTGCTTTTGCTGTACTGGAGCAGCAGAAAGAAGCTTCAACAAGGGCTGGGTCATGGCTTGAAAGAAACTTTTAGGTAGTTCATCTTGTCTGAGCGTGAACTCGGTGGGGTTTGAACATCCTGAACCCCCATAACTCCACACACACAGGTTGCTGCTTTAGGCTGTTGGTCAAGTGAGGCTGCTGGCAGCTGGAATGACAAAAGGCAGGCCTTGGGCTTGAAGATGGAGATTTGAAGTGAGGGCGTTGCAGTAAGAAGTTGCCGTGTCTCCACAGAAACAGGACTTTTGCGTGTGTGGCCCAGAAGATACGCTGAGGGTGCGGGTGATTCAGAGAGGAGGTTTCTAGTCCCAGTAGAGTGAAACTAGCTCTCAGCATAAAATCAGCTGGATTTTAGCTAAACGTTAGGGACAAAGAGACAATGTTTGGGACTTTTTTTTTTTATTAATCGGTTTTACAGAAACCTCACAGTTGGAGACATTTCAATCTGCTGCTTCTGGGGCGCCCTGGGAAAGTGCGCGCTGTCATTTGTGCGGTTGCACCTCCAAAATACATCAGGCAGATGAGATAAGCTCCAAGTGTTTAGAACATCCTCCCATGTGTGTTACCAGTAGGGTTTCCCTGAGTGCAGAGCCTGGCCTGGTAATGGGGGAAGGAGAGAAGTGGAACGTTGTTGTTCTTGCTTAATGTTTTCTTTTGAATGGAAAGCTCCCCATTTAAAAGCTGGGGGATTTTTCTCTCCCTCCTCTACCCCAGAATCATCTGGTGTAGTTAATAACACTTGGTATCTGATTTACCCCGCTGTGCGGAAAAGAGCAGCAGCCTGCCAAGGTGAGGCAATCGGGAAGTGAGGCCGGCAAGAAACAGGAAGCAAAACCGAAGAGGCTGCTTTCATTTTCTAAGCCGACCTTAGGAAGGAAGGGGCCACAACCCCAACAGCATTGCAAGCCCCTCGCTGCACAGCAGCAACCGCTTGGTTTATCGCGATGAATGCTGCAGGGCTGCTCAGGAAGCGGCTTTTGGTCCCGTGTAAATCTGCCGCCGGCTCGAGGAGGAGCTGGCAGCACCTGCACCGTGGGCACAGTAAAGCACTTGGGGAGGCTGAAACTCCCTTGGAGCCCTGCCACGGTCACCCTTTGTACGCTGGCGGCGTAAATCCCCAGGCGGTCCCCACCCTGAAGATGGGCCTTTTAAAAAGCCCTGAATTAGAAAGGAGAAATAATTTGTCCCAACAGGAGGGACATCTGGCTCCCGGGTCATCCAATGCGTGTCTTCCCCAGACCAGGTGTGACCACAGGCAGCTTTGCTGGCAAAGCAGAGCCGAGGAGCTGCTGCCTGGCTCTTGGTGCACACCCAGACCCTCAGATGGACTGTGGTGAGGGAGGAGTACCGCGGTGCCCTGGGTTACGAACCCATCTCTGTATGTACCATCTCTTCTGGGACTTCTGTGGACTGCCCATACCCATCTTTTTCCTCGTCACTCCTTAGCTCCTGTGTTCATGGCCGTGTCTGGATTCTCCCAGAGAGGCCATGCTCAGCGGGAGGTGACGTTATCAGTCGGTGAGGGAATAGGGGCTCTTGCTGTCGATACCAAAGGCTCTGCTAGTTTCGCTGGGGGCTCTGAAAAGCCCAATCCCCATGGCGTGTGAAAGACGTGAGGTTCCTGAATTGTGACTCTTTCAAGCTAGACTTACAAATCATGTGTGGGGGAAGGAGATAAATAAGAATTAAAACAAACTCCCCTAGTTTCACTGCATTAAGTTCTCCAGCCTCGCATGTCTCTTTGGGCTCATTAATTTGTGCAGACCGTGCTGTCTGAACAGCTCAGCACACGGGATCAATGCAAACCCATCCTCATGTTGCACCTGTCAGCCCAGCTCTGATCCTCGTCCTGCCGCTCGCGCCGGCTGCAGAGCGCATCGAGCTTGCAGAGGTCGGGCACGGTGGTTGATATGAGGGGAGGGGAGCAAGTAAGCCACCAAAGGTATGCGGAGTGAAGGGACCGATCGGATTCACAGCCCAGTGAATTCCCTCTGAGGGTGGCCTGGGCTCCGTGTGGAAGCCGGTGTGTGGTTACAGCTGGATGTGTAGCTCGTGGGGTAGTAGTGGTCGCGTGAGTTCTGAAGTCCTGGGTTCCCCAAGGACTGGTCTGCGTTACACACACGTATCCAGGAATCCTGTCTTGATCCCACATGGGCAGAGGCTCTTTCCACAGTAACTGGGCAGTGAGAGGCAAACTTGACCACCACTCCCACCTCCCTGGACCCTTGGCAACACAGGACAAGACAGGGAAGGCTCGGAAACCTTGTATTACAAAAATAAAAGAGCGCACGGCGCAGCGTCACGCGTGAAGCTGCCGTGCCAGGCTCCAGCGCAGAACGTACCAATCGAAGGCAAATATAAAAAAGACAGACACTGTTAAACAGTCGCAGGGCAGCATCCTTAAGGCTGAACAATCCCAGCTGAACTGAGCTGATGTAAACCAAGGACCCTCCTTATTCAGAGCCCCAGCAAGGCTGGCTTGGTATGGCAGGAGCTGGAAGCTCTGCTGTGATTCAGGTGAGGTTAAGCCTCCAGATCTCATTTTCTGTGATGACAGGCCTGAAATGATGAACAGGGCTGGGCTTCCCAAGGGGGCAAGTGCTTCTGGCCTGATCTCATCAGTGAGAGGGCCCTGCAGAGAGAGGGCTTCAGGTTGGGGGGCTCTAACCTGGTCACCTGTGGCCTGTAGGACCCCTCTAAGCATCCTCTGCCTCCCTTCCCTCACTGCCCACGGGCCCTTGGGTCCCCTTTTGCCTTACATCAGCTC
>NW_009731434.1:10917-11568 GCF_000703405.1 Apaloderma vittatum | reverse complement strand
GGGCTGGCCCCGCTCACGCCGACTTGGTCCCGCTCTCCACCTCCTTGTGCACCCACAGCTCCTTGTGCTGCTTGCGCCCGAAGCCCTCGTCGTAGTTGCCTTTACTCTTGAAGAGCTGCTGGAAGTGGGGCTTGCAGTAGAATTCCCCGTGGAGCGCCGCGTAGCTGCCCAGGCTGGAGGAAGAGGGTAGGGTTAGCTCTGGCACCGGACTGAGCGAGGATGGGAGAGGAAGGAGGAGGGAGCATGCAGGAGGGGACCCTTAAAAAAGGGCCAGGTGCTCCCTCCAGCCAGCTCAGGATGTCAGGGGCTGCTCTGAGCAGTGTTAAGGGTCTGCAAAGAGGGGGCAGCTCAGCCTCGGCTCATCTAAGAGGAAGCTCTGGCTCAGCTCTATGTTACCTGGGAGCTCTCTCCCTGCTCTCTTAAGGTTTGAACTCTTTTTCCATACCAAGTGGGATTTAGCTGAGACTTGGGACCAGGTGGGCAGATGAGCCCATTTTTCTACTGTGATGAGTGGGCTGGAGGGGGTCTCTAGCTACCCGACAAGAGGAAGAAGGGCTGTGATGGGCGGGTGCACTGTTTGGAAGCGCCTCCTCCACCCAGGCTGGGCAGAACCACCGATACACCTCGCCGTCCGTGAGGGCACGGCCGCGA
>NW_009731434.1:6717-10791 GCF_000703405.1 Apaloderma vittatum | reverse complement strand
CCCCCAGCCGCTCCATGGGGTAGACGGTTTTCTGGCAGGCGGTGCACATCTCCTTCACCTGCGCCTTCAGGCTGAAGGACTGGGCGAGAGGAGATCAAAAGAAGAGAGGATGAGGAAGGGGGTTGAGGTATCTTGTGCCCGCTTCTGCAGTATTGGTGCTGCCGTTTGCAGGAGCACTGGTTAGAATGAAGTTCCCTGTCCCCCTCCACTGATGCTGGGCAAGATGGGGGCTTGGGCTTTAGGCTTTCAGTCCTCCCCCTGCCTTGCCCTGCATCAGGAAGATGTGAAAAAATTGCAGGTACCTTGGAGCGCTGCACTGTGCTGCCTCCTGAGTTGTTCTTTGCCTCCTAAGAAGGGAAGGAGAAGAGAAATCAAAATGAGAGCTCATACTGAGAGTTGTGCTTTGGGAGGAGCAGCTGAGCCGTGGGACTTTGGGGCACACCGGCAGCCTCTGCCTGGCTGTCACGGGCATGTGGCAACCATCTCTGGCAGGTCCTTGTGTGCGAGTTACTTTCCGTGCTGGGGTACTTTTCCCAGCCAGAGGAGAGAAGGAAGACAGGAAAACAGAAAAAGAGGAATAAACCATTTACATATTGCAGAGAGGCAACTGGGCCACCAGCAGGCTGCGGGGCTTGCCCAGAGCCGTGGGGCAGAACAGCCAGCTCTCATCCAGCACTGCTCACTGAGGCCTCTGTCTTGCACTCAGGAGCATGTGATGGCTTTGTTTCTTCTATGGCCAAGGTTTAGGTGACCTCTTCTGTTGTGGTAGCAGCCAAGCACAGATCCAGGAGCTGTCACAGCATAGGCAGTGCAGAGCACAAGCCCAGGGTGACAGGTCTCCTACTGCTGAGCAGCTCTCACCATCTGCAGGCAGTGATTACTGTCCTTGGATACTCAGTGCAGCCACCAGGCGAGTCTTGGGACCCCCCAGGAATAACAACAAAGCAAAGGAGCCCTGTCCCCATGTCCCTGGGGAAATAGCTTGGGCCTGAGGCGGGCAGAGATGGGGAAAGGGCTTTGCTGAGCTGCTGCAGCACAAGCCCCTGGCAAAGCCCACCCTGTGACCCGCCCCGGCACATCATCAGTGCTGCCTCATGAATCTACTGCCAGCAGCTCTGCTTTGGGGTGAGGTGCTGCTCCTGCTCTTTCTGGCTGGCAATCAGGGCTGGAAAGGGATAATTAACGCTTCTCTTGCTGGAGGTGCCCAGGGCTCTAGTAATGCTGCCTGTAGTCAGAGGGTGGCAAACACCAGTACCCCCAGGGCATAACTGGGGTGCCCCTTGCTCTCATGGAGCGCATTGTGCTGCTTCCCCTTTAGCTGATGTTTTATTTCCGAGTTCCTCTGCCAGCCCCGTTATCAGCCCGTTGCACTGCGCAGGAAACGCCTGTACTGGGCGAGATCGAAAAGCCCCGAGTGGCCGCGGGGTCCATCTGTGTCCATGTGGAGGGCAGGAGGGGCACGGTCAGAGTTGAAGACGTGCTCCGTGGCTTTCGTTCAGCAGCTTGGCGGGGGCGGATGCTGCTCGCACCCTGCAGCTGCAGGAGGAGGACAGGGCAGAGAAATCTGAACAGTGAGGTGTCTTGTCCCTCTGCCCCCAGGGTCTCGGAGCTCTGCACGCTCTCCGGTCTGCAGCTGCAACAACTCCTCTCCTCCCAAATCACCTCCCGCTCCCCGACCTCGCTTGCCCCACCACGCAGCCCCACAGCCCTGCACTCTCCCCAAGCCAGCTGTTAGCGCAGGCACCCGCTGGGTCGCAGTCAGCCACCTGCAAGAATTTTACCCTGCTTTTGCACTGACAAAAATGCTCCCTTCTTCTTTCAAACCGTCAGGATCCAAGGGGTAAAGGCACTTGTAGCAAGGTGGAGCAGCCAGGACTGCTTTACCACAGCCCCGCTCACCCTCTGCACTGTCTGTTCCCAAGGCTGGGGCAGAGTGACCCCAGAACATCACCCCATTGCCCCCTTGTCCTTCCTTCTGCCACTGCTTTGGCTCTGCCTGGCCTGCACTGCCCCTTTTCGCTGCCCCCAGGCTGAGCTTCCATCCCCGTTCCTCTTGCTTTGTCCCTCCTCATCGTTTCTCCTTTGTATTTTTGGAAACAGTTTGTCCAAGAAACGCACAGGAAACTCTCACTTCGCTGAGCTGCTTCTTCAGACGTTTCCCAGCTGCTCTCGTTGACTGAGGTCAGGGACGTGATTTTCCTCTCACTCCCACAAGGCTGGAAGAGCGAAGCCAAAGTCAACAGAGGGACATGGGCAGCAGGGAGACTCAGGCCGTGTAAAACCAGTTGCATCCCTCGGCGCTGGTAAAACAACCGCAGGTGCTCTCCTGGGGTTAGGATTTAACAGACTGTTTCTAGGCTCAGCTGACCAGAGCTAAGGAAAACGCTGCGTCTCTGGAGCTGGAATACATCCGTTCCCAAGGCTATAGGCAACCCACCACCGCTCGTCACTTCTCGGCAGCCTTCTGGCTCGGATCAGGCACACTATCTATTTCATATCTGATATATCCTCCCTCGGGGAGGGCCCATATCCTGTCCCAGCAGGAGATGTTCTTGAGCCTTTGTGTTTTTCCATCTCCGATCCCTCCAATCCGAAGGAGCTCGCATGCTCTCAGTTGTGATCACGGAAAGCCATGGAAACACAAACAAACAGACGGCAACTCGAGAGGAGAGCGGGGTGAGCAGCTCTGTATGGACCAGAGCCTGGGCCCTGGCCTCGCCGTGTGCTCAGCAAACAGCACCTTCTGCTGGAACATTCCTGTCCCCAGTCGCGTTGTTTGAGGAGCAGCAACTATGCCTTTGATCACCCTAAAGCGTCAGGTCTGGAACACAGCTTCTGTACACAACCCTCCATCCCCGAGAACCAAACCCTGGGTTGGAATTCCAGTGCGAACCGCAGCGGATGCTACGTACATGAGTTGGGGGTGGGCTGGCAGCTCCCGTAGCCTGGAACATGGTTCCTTCCCCTCCTCCGTCTCTTTAATCCTGAGCTTGAAGTTTGTGGGCCGCTGTTCCCTGGGGAGGTGTCTAAGACAGACCTCTTCTTGCAACACCTGGAAGGGAAATGTCAACAGGAGCATGGCTGGTTCCATCACCCCGAACCCGGCAGCTGGGCGGCTCTGCAGGAGCTGGTGCGTGACAGCGGCGTGCTCAGAGCTTCCCCCGGGGGGTCAGTGCAGCCTCTTTGGTGTGGGGATTTCTTGAGGGATCCAAGAGATTTAGGCACACCAGACTGGACTGCTGGACGGGAGATACAGGGCTGGAATCCTGCTCAGTTTTAGGAAGCAGGGCACTGAGCTAGAGCTCAGGAGCTCTAGTCCTGTACGAAGGTATTGGGCCAGGATGGGAGAGGGCTGCTGGAAGCGTGAGCAGGAGGAGATGTGATGGCTTCTGCTCCAAACCCACGCGTGGAAGGCAATTGCCAGGCAACAGCGGGAAAGTGATTTGCGGGACAACAGCCAAGGTGTTTGCGGCGAGGCTGCGTCGCAGCAAGAGCGGCTGTCCTGCCGAGGCACTGAAACCAGCACCCCATGTTTCGCTAATGTAGCCACTGAGGGACTGGCATTGCTGGAGCGAGGACTGTGATTTCAGTCTAATTTTAGCCCAGAAAAGCCTCACCGAGCAGAGCAGATCACAGCTCAGCAGAGCGAGTGATGGGGATTTTGTTTTCTGTGGGAGCCGGCATTGCCTTTAGGCTGAGACCCGTAAGCTGCGGCCTCTGCGCCGTGTGCGGAGAACCCAGGAGGATGAGTTTGACAGGTTTTGGACCAGTTTTAATGCAGCACAGAAAAAACCCCACCAGCATTGCAAATCACCTCTTTTGGTAAAAATGAGCTGAAAAGGTACTGACAGATCCTCAGGGGATTTTCCCCCTTGGGTCTTACCTTCAAAACACCCATAAAAGGTCAGGCTTGATGAGCCCTGATTTGCATATGCAAGACAAAGATGTGGGACTGAGCAAATGGTGCGGAGGGAGGAGCAGAGCGAGGAACAGGAGGGTGAAGGGGTGGCTGCGTGGCTCTGCCATGATGCGGGTGTGCTGGGGGGCTGGCAAACCAACCCCCCACCTCCTGTC
>NW_009731434.1:0-6700 GCF_000703405.1 Apaloderma vittatum | reverse complement strand
TGAAACCTCTTATCCTCATATGTCACCCCAAAATCTTTCCTGCAGCCCCAAGGGCTAAGGTAGATCTTGAGAAGGCCCCAGGGGAGGACACATGGAGGGCATGGGGCAGGGTTTAGCTCTGCAATGCCAACCTCACAGTGATGTTTGCAAACGTATTCTGGGTTTTGGTGGCTCTTCAGCTACCTAAAAAGTCCCAACACCCAGCAGCTGACACCAGGCTTGTGCTGTGCCCAAAGCAAAGCATCCAAAATTAGCGGCTGCTTTCAGACCTGAGAGATCTTTGCTCCAGGTCCCGAGGAGTGGTGGGTGAGCCAGGCTGACCCTCGCAGCCCTCGGGGGGCTGGATGGCCCCTGTCACAAACATTTCACAGCCTCGCCTAAAAAATGCGGCTCCTATTTTACCGAAATCATTTCCCGTCTCCTCTGCGGTTTGCTTGTTATTTCCTGCTCGCCGAGCGGGGTGGACGGCAGCGCGCAGGCGTGTGCTGGGGGTCAGGAGCAGCCCAGGCCCACAGCCCCTCTCTGCCCCTGGGACAGGACCCTCCCTTGTGCGTCTCGGGGGTCTGTACGGTGCCTGCAGCCCAGCACGGGCTCCAAGGAGAACCCGAGATACCCGGGAAACCTGGTGTCCCTACCCAACGCACGCCTCTACTGCAGATGCACAACCCTCCCCCTTTTCACCCGCTTTTCACCTTCTCTACTACTGTTGCTGCAAAGATTTCTCCACCCCCAGCTTCCCTTTGTCTTCTCCCACAGCTCATCTTCCCCTGCCCCAGCCACCTTCTTTCCTTCAGCTTCCCCAGTCCCTCCGTCATCCCCCTTTTGCCATCAGCACATGCTCCCTGGCTCCTTCCAACTACTCCTTGTTCCTTTGCTTCTCTTGCCCCCAAAACCTGTTCCTGTCGATGCCGTCCTGCTTATCCTACCCCATGGCTTGACATTCTCCATCCAGCCCCATCCTCCAGGTCTCCCTCTTTTTAACACCCCTCCGTGTACATACCCTGCTTGCAGCCCCGTGCCCACGCTCTCACGGCCTCAGTCTCAAACCCGAGGTCCCCTCGGTGTAGCTGCCCTACCGGCGTGTGAGTAGAAGTTGCTAAACATCTGCCGAAAGAAAGGAGGCAAGAGTAGAAATCTCAAAGGGGAAGGGGCTGTTGAAGCAATAAGGGAAACACAAGTTAGAAACCACATGAGGGTTTCTAGGAGGCTCTCGGCTGCTGTCACCACTCTTCCAAGGAGGCATCAGTCTGCCCAGGATGGGGTGTGAGCCCAAGGCAATCAACACAAGCTTCCGTGAGTGGAGGAATCTCAGCGGCACGGGCTTGCCTTAAGGACCTGCTGCCACATCGATGCTGTGAAGCCTTCACATTCGCTAGGGCAACCCTCCAGCGCGTGGAGGGGCTCGCTCATTTTTTGAGGAGCTCAGAGGGCATCTCTGACAAAGCAAGGCGAGGCCTTGTCACCGTAACTGCCAGTCCTGCTCTGGGGGCTTCGCTGTGATCTCAGCAAGCTGATGTTTGGGACCTTGGGGTTGGAGCTTTTCCGGCATCTGCAGGGGCCATGTGCCCGCTGCCGTGTGAGAACAGCTGGAGGGGTGCTGCAGTCTTCTAGCACCAACCGGGGAGCAGTTTTTGGTGAGGAAGACAACGTTCATCCCAGAAGCTGCTCGGTCATGGAGCTTTCACCAAGCAGCCTCCCCCATCCCCTCTCACCTTCCTGCCTGACCCTGGGGGCAGATGGAGGGAGAGGGAGGCATCTAGGGTGGCCCCTCAAGGAAATTCAGACATTTTCCACGGCCAGGACGGGTGCCGGGATCCTCTCCCCCTTCACTGCCGAGCCAGCCTGCTCCCAGCGGGCCCCAGCCCCACGCTGGCTGGTGGCCTCTCCGAAAGCCGATAGGTTTCCGGCACAGGAAAGCAGCGTGACTGCGGAGGGCGAGAGGCCCCTCTCCGCCATATGGTTCCCGTTAGCGGCCCTGTGAAGTGTGTATTTACTGCTGGGATTGCTGCACCATCACAAGAGGCTTCCCCAAAGGCAAAGCGCGGCATCGGGGGGATCCAGGCCCCTTCCTCCTCCATCCCGGCAAGACACAGAGTGTCCCTGGCAGCGTGGCAAGGCAGGAGCAGGGCCTCAACACCTCTCGCCTGGGAAACCACAAGTGAAACCGATTGCTGCAGGGACTGATGTCCCCGAGATCGTGCTCAGGATTAGTGCCGGGGACAGCCGCTGCCCCTCCAGCACCTTGGTGTCTCTCAGCAGGACTGCTTGGGGAGGAGGTGAAAAGAAGCTGGAAGAACATGTCTCCTGAGCGTGGGGATCACCCGGCTCATTGCCCAGCTCACCCCTGTTTCCACAGCCTTGGAGCCTCACAGCCAATCCACACCTGAAATAAAGTGCGGTGCAGAGTCAGCGTCAAATGGGCCAGCACCAGAACTGGGCACAGCGCAGCCAGGGAAGGAGGCACAGCCTCCCCGTGCTCCATCAGCTTCTCGAACGTGGAACGAGAGCACGATGCAGTTTGGGTGGGGATGATGGAGAGAGCCCAATGGTCATGGCTCCAGCTTTAGCCATGGAAGACCCTCGTTTGGCTTCAGATCTTGGCTCCTTATGTGGTTTTGAGCTTGGCCTTACCAGTGCTTAGGACTCAGAGCAGGTC
Organism: Apaloderma vittatum; assembly: GCF_000703405.1. NCBI lineage: Eukaryota > Metazoa > Chordata > Aves > Trogoniformes > Trogonidae > Apaloderma > Apaloderma vittatum. The sequence continues at coordinate 4,044 of NW_009731434.1, read as the reverse complement.
CTTGGGGGCTTAGATACAGAGTGGAGGACTCCAGGGAGGAGCAGCCAGGTCACTTCTGTGAACACCACTACCCTATTCATCAGGTTTCTGGAGAGCAGCCCCACCACATGGACCTGTCCCTGCCTGCACCCCGCAGCGTGGAGCTACCTTCCACCAGCCTGCCCCACTAATCCACTTTCCATCCACGTTCTGCGCCCGGGCTGCCTCTTGAAAGGCTGCCAGTGGGCAGGAAATCTGCGGCCGAAATGCTGAGGGATGCTGACAAGGAGTAGTTGTGGGGAGGAACAGGGCTGCCTTTGTCAGGGCGACAATGGAGGACCCGCACAAGCAAGGAGGGAGCCCGAGGGAAGCCCCTGCCCACCCACTCTGACTCCCACCTTCGTCCCTGAGGAGGATGTGCACGGCGCTGGAAGGAGCAGGGCCAGGGGGGACTGGGGTGGTCCCCAGGCTCTGCCTCTCAGTGCAGTGAAGACAGGGCTGGAGGATGCTGCTGGGATTCATCCGTTTTCCAGAAGTGGAAATTGAAGCATGGAGCAGCCCATTCCTGGGACCGTGGCCATGTGTAATGGCATCCATTAAAAATCACGGTCCCACGGGAGTCTCTGCTCCCTGGGATCTCCTGTCTTGCAAAGAGCTCAGATAGAGCAGACAAACACAGCAGAAAGCCTGCTGAGAGGATGAGAAAAGCCTCTTTTCCAGGCAGAGGTGGATCCTCCTCAGTAGTGCCAGGCAACAGAGAAGCAGGAGTGGCCAGAAATTGCAGGTTGGGAGGGTCAGGTTGGACATTTAGGCAAAACTGCTTGGCTGGGAGAAAGACTTGGAAGCTGTGCAGCGTGGTACGAGTGGAATGCAATATGAGCCTGGTGCAAACAAGCGTGATGACAGGTAAATAGCAGTTCATGCTCCCTCCCCCGCCTTTTCAGTTTTTCTACAGTCTCTTCCATACACCACGTTCCACCTGGAAATCTCACCTTCTGGTTCCCTACAGAAATGTATATCCCTTTACTGTTACATAGGCATTATGTTCCTAGTTCTTCTCCCACCACAGTATTTGCCTCTCAGAGGAATTCATAACGAGGAATCACTTTCCTTATTAGTCGTTTGGGTTTTTTTTTTGTAGCAGGAGAAGCCAATTCTTTTTAATCTGTTCTCATAAGGTGGGTTCTGTGTTCCTACAGCCACCTTGGTGGCCTGCTCCAAGTAGGGGAGCTGGCCTGGATGCTGAAGGAGACCTCAGACCTTTGTATTCTGGTACGAATACTTCTCTGGCACCCCTGGAAACATCTGGCCTGATGTGCTCTTCCTCCATCACCTCTGCCAGAAATCCCAGGTGCTCTTTCTTCTTCAGTGTCCTCCACTTGCTGAGGTCCCTCCAGGCTTCGTGTTGAAGCTCCCCAAGTGCCCACTCCGGCACAACTCTACTTTACCCATCTCTAGGGCTCCAGTCTCATCTTCCTGCTCGCTGATCTCTTTTTTCCCTCATCATGAGCAGATCTCCTGACTTCTAAATGGAGTGTGCACAAGTTCAGTCTCTAGCGCTGTGACCTTAAAGGTCTCCTCCAACCTAAACAATTCTCTGATTCTATGATCTCTCCTTGTGGAAGGGTCCAAGCGTCCTCCTTCCATTTTGTTGTCTCTTCCCTGTCCTCTTTCCTGTCTCCACCCAAAATAATAATTTCTCCGGGGCACTCGTATCAAGTGCCTTCCTTAAATCCAGATTCCTGAGGCCAGTTATCATATCCAAGGAAGATACTGAGCCAAACTAATCTCTATTAAAACCACACTGCATTTTATTCTGCTTCCCAACACCATGTCTTTGATTACTCTCCCAAAACCTGTTCTAGAAACTCACTTTTTATTGTGCTCCAATTAATGGACCTGTAATTGCCTGTCATTTCCTCTTTCCCCAAGCATAACCTGTAAATGTGATGTTGGCTAATCTCTTCTCATGGAATATCACCTGTAAAACACCAGACTTTGGACCAGCGTTTCCTATGTGGGTTATCTCATCTCTTAAGCTCTGAGAAAGCCCCTCCTGAGAGCTTCTGCTGCTTCGCCATCTGCAGACGCAGCAAGAGCAGGAGTGAGTCCAAGGCACCCCAAAACGCAGCACAATCACTTCCCAAGGCACCACCCCCAGGAGAGCTGCTGTGCTCTCCGGCGTTTGCTGTCCAAATGCAGATTGTGTCCAAAAAAATGATAAAATAAGCCACTAAAATCCTATTCATAGGTTAAATCTCTCGAAAGATTGTTCTTTTTGAGCCGCCCTGTCTATTTTCAACCTTCACCTCCGTCCTCCCTGTTAGGATCCAAGGTGCCACACAGGAGCTGGTGCTCTGCGAGGCCACAGGATTTCAGTGGGGCAAGGAGTGTGCTGGGAAAAGCAAGCCTTGGAGGCACATCAGAGGTTGCTGAGGCTCCTTGTGCCTGAAAACCCTTGAGCTGGCCATATGGAGAGGGTTATGGGCACACCAGAGTGAGAAATATGGCTAAAGTGTGCTTAATATTGATCGCAATAATCCCTTCACCCAGATTTAATGTTTTCCATCCCGGAGCTTTTGCTAACAGCAAGGTAAGCTCTGCAACACCCCCAGATGGCAGATAAAAATGACTTAACTGGATCGGGAAAGGCGGACACCTCGGTGGGAACATGGCAGCTGCCTGACAATGGACAACGGCCCCGTAGAAGCTGAGCATGGGTGAAAAGGAAAAGAGAAACTCCGTCGCCGTGCAAGACCGGAGAGGGTAGTTGGAGGCTCACAGGACCAACTCGCTGAAGGAAACCAGAAGAGGAACTCCCTTCCCTAATGAGAAGTCTCGTGGGATTTTTGTTGACCAAAAAAGGTCAGGAACCTCATTTTGAGCTGTATGAAAAAGAAGATGCATCCAGTCACTGCAGAGCCCAAGAGGCTGGTTCTGACTGACCCTCACTTCTTAACTGGGAATTTGCTTCTCGCAGAGCTCCCATTAAAAAGGACGTTAATGCTGGAGCCGTTTCAGACCAGGCTTGATCGGTTGCCGTGCAATTATTTTGTAATCTACGTTAATAACGCTGCAGATGTGCTGCTCCTGGCCTTAAACACACAACAGCTCAGCTGGGGCACCAGATGTCTTCCCTGCGAAGGCCCTCACACGATGTCTTCGGTGGACAAAGCCCAGTTTCCACAGCACGATCCAGGCTGCTGAATTATGTTCTTTCAAGACTGATGCCCAACCCATGTACAGAAATCAGCAGAAAATGGATCAAAAATATGACTTACAAGGTAGCTTAGCCGGTCTCAAGCGATCCAGGGGGATTAGACAGATCAGACTGGCTCAAAATGTGGTAGTTACAGCACCACACTGGGACTTAGGAGACCTGGGCTTGATTCGCAGCTCTGCTGCGAATTTTTGGGTGACAGTGGACAAATCATTTCATTTTTTCTGTTCTCTTTCCCCGCCACAATGGAAACAGAGATGCTTGCCTTTGTGAAGCCCTGGGAGATCCCTGGCTGTTAAGGGTTATGTCAGAGCTCGGGGTATTTGTGTTGTTATTAAATCTCACAGTCGTGCAACAGCCTCCCCAGGGAAGTGATGAAAGACCTGTAGCTGGAAAGGTTTAAAGCCAGGCTGGATGAGTCGGTGGGAGACACACCGCTGAGAATTAGCAGGCATTAACGCAGGGGGATAAAGGAGTTGGGATCTAACAGGTTTTCTTCCATCTCTGCTCTTTCTGATCAGCTTAATAAAATGGATCTGTCCAGCCCCCCTCCAGCGTGTACGGCAGCACACAACAAAGAGGGAATTACAGCCCAAACGGGGAGCGGGGGAGCCCCGAAACACCGTGCCCCGAGACACTCGCCACGGGGGGCCCAGGCATCCGCTTGCTCTGGTCCCCCTGATACACCGGGTGCAAGCTCCTCATTCACCCCCCGCAGCTCACACAGGGCACGGGGTGCTCAGCCCCTCTTTCAGCAACATCGCTTCCCAACAGGCTCCTGGAGCTCTAGAGAGCATCTTCTCGCCCCCACCTAACCCCGGCGAGGCCACTCGGGGCTGAAAACA
>NW_009731433.1:20498-20849 GCF_000703405.1 Apaloderma vittatum | reverse complement strand
CCATGACTGAGGTCACCCCTCAGACTCCTCTGCTCCAGGAGCCCAGCAGGACATGGGCTGCTCTGGCAGACAGGAGGGTCAGCATCGGGGCTCTGTCCCCAGCATCGCAGTAGCTGTAGAACCACAGAGAATCATTAAGGTTGGGAAAGCCCTCGAAGATCAAGTCCAACTATCAACCCAACACCCCCATGACCACTAAACCATGTCCCCAAGTGCCACGTCTGCACGTTGTTCGAACCCCTCCGGGGATGGGGACTCCAGCCCTGCCCTGCACAACCTGTGCCAGCGCCTCACCAGATGCTCCGTCCCTGGAAACAATCCGGGCCGGGCTGGACGGGGCTCTGAGCCCCC